>NW_025336598.1:24869566-24887048 GCF_004798865.1 Varanus komodoensis | reverse complement strand
CGTTGCGCCTCCAGCTCGCGCTGCCTGTGTTCTTCCCGTTGTCGTTGTGCTTCCAGCTCGTGCTGCCTCTGTTCTTCCTGCTGCCTTTGCGCCTCCAGCTCACAGCGCCCTTTCTTTTGTTCTTCTCTTTCCTGTAGCTTGCCTTCCAGTTGCATTTGTTCCTCCAGTTCTCCAGGTACCTCTTCCCTCCTTCTCTGTTCCTCCAGTCCTTTGTGCTTCGGCACCTGAAATTCCTGATGCTTCTGTTCTTCATGGTTTTTCTTCTTTTCTTTATCCTTCCCATCCTCCATATGGAAAAGCTGCTCTTCTTCCTGAAGCTTATGTTTTTCCCCCTCTTGTTCCCTTGGGCTTTCCTCTAATTCTTGAACCCCTCTGTATTCCATATAGCTTTTTACTTCTGTTTCAGCTGTTTCTATTGTCTTTTCAGTCCCAAGGTGTACCCAGTGATCTTGTTTTCCTTTTCCTTCTGCTTTCTGTTCTTGATCTGCTTCCTGCCAGATTAGCTTATCTGCATCATTATGGCCATCAAGTTTTGAGATTTGATCTTCATACTTTTCTGATTTCAGGATGTCATGTTGAACTTCAATCATGGATACACTTTGTAGCTCCTAGTGTCAGAAGACAAAAATAGATGCATTTGATGTTTTAATTTATCCCTCTCTGTTTTATAGATTAGCAGGCTAATATCTTGTGAACTAATTAGTTCATGTTTTAATTTAATAAACTTTGAGTTCTTTTGCTGAGTCAATTTATCATTTAGAACTTTTTGTAATCTATAAATACTCGTATCAGTACCAGTAATATACCACTAGTAATAACAATCATCATCAATTCAGGCATCAAAGTAATGAGTCATCTAAATAATTCATCACTGAGTGGGAATTCCATTCTGGAGAGGCGAGGCAAGATCACAGCAGCTTTAGACATCAACCAAGAAGAGCTCTCACATCCTGTGCAAGCCTTCCCACTTGTTTCCCTCACACCTTTGCAGAATGCAAATTGCCACAGCTGATACTGAGAAATAGCCTGGCCAGTTGGCATGTTGTGATAATAATCTGGCAGTTCTGTGACCACCTGGAGCAACTACAAGAGCGTGTGGTTTGAGAACAGAGCACTGACAGGTTCTTGTAACTATTGCCATCACACACCATGGCGTTGTGAGATCATGCCAGAATGACATTGCTGAGCCACCTCAGCCTGGGTTTGCCAGATGTGTGAGTTGGGGAGGAAGTGTCAGTGGCAAGCTGCAAGGGGTATTATATTTGTGGATCAGGCCCTGCAAACTGCAATTCTAGGTAATACAATGCTGCTTACTGTATCACAATGCTACTGTGATATACAAATTAACCTTTTTCTGTTGGACAGATTTTGTCAGAAAATTAAGCAATACCCTGAATCTGTAGAATGATTACAAACCACCTATCCTTATCTTTAGAGGGGGGACAGCTGCCTTGTCTACAGCTGCACTTTGCAGGGAAGGTCCAACCTTTCTAAAGATGCAGGGATGCTCTCACGCAAGCAAAAGTACCATCAAACAGATTCTTCCCGTAGGTCATGAAGTCACCCAGACCAAACAAACAAACTTTTGCTGCCATTTTCAATCCATGCTGATGGGGAAAAGTGTATGCTACAAGAAAACAGCTTTGGCTTTCATCAATAAAGCCAACAAAGATATAGTTGTTAACACAGCTTTATGTGCAAATGAAGAAATTCAGCCTTATCCAACTTTTATAGGAAATTTTGCTTTAAAGCATCTTCTGTTCTTACATTCTCTCTCTCTTGCTGGCAAATATAATAACAGAAACAACATACACAGTTGGATTTTGTATAAAACATTTTAAGAACAAAAATGTAACTAAAAGTCATCCCAAACAACTGGATCTTGCTATTTTTATATGAGTGGGGAGTAATGAAGTTGCTACTTGTGAATGTGAAGGCATGAATCTGTAGACCACACCTGGCATAACTGGATGGAGTTACTAGGTACTAGAAGGCCAAACCAGAAGGGTTATTTTGGAAGTGTTATTTTGCCTACTTTGCTTAAAGGACAATGGCCAGGAAAATTTATGTGGCCACTTTTATGGGGAGATAAGAGTAGATTTATTTTCTTTTTTTTTTTAGCATAGCACTGCTCTTGCTACATTCTGATTCCATCCATGTTTCAAAACAATTCTGCGCTGATGTGTGTTAGTATAACAAGTATTCTACCATTCATACAGTATCCAACCAGACATACAATATTGCTATTAATCCTAACAAATTTCAAATTATGGATGATGTAACGCATGGGAAGCAGAATAATACACTTCCCTTAAATAAGAGCAAGAGAATACAATAACTGCCTTGCTAAATCAAGCCAAAGATCCATCTAGGCCAGCACATGATGTACTACTGCTGTGTGATGCTGATTCATGTACATGAACACTGAATAAAGCCTCAAATGTTACAAGTTCTTAAATGTGTCCCATAATCGATGGCTCAACTTCAGACCTAACTTCTATAATCAAATGGCAAGAGGAAGTCCGTTCAATACCTTTGATAATCTTCTGTGCTTTTTGGAAACTCTCTGATTCTTGGGCTTCACAGAGAGTTTGTGCTTTGCTGCGCTATTGTCCAGACGAGTGATCGCCAGAGGGATTGCATCAAGATTGACTGTTTCAATTGTGCCAGAAGGCGAGTGGTGTCTTTTTGGCCGAGATGATGGTTTCGTTGGAGCCACCTGTGCATGACACATAGAAGTAACACTGATTTAAACAAATGAATTGACTGATTTAAAGCAAAAGAAATCCTGAATTCAGCAGCGTTTCCAGAAAGTAGCTCACAGCAAGGTTCAGAAGATGACTTCTGTGGTTATTAACAGCTTTCTAGCGGCAGCTCATTTCTCTAGTCAAAGGAAAGAACTACCTCTTCCACTCAGACTCCTGCTAAGTATTTAAGACCCTCAAGCAACTTGACATGTAACCACACTCAGCCTGCCAGCTCAAGATTTGTATTGGCTCCAAACAGCAGGCCTGCTCTGGCTCCAGTGGAAGCAAGCCATTTTTTTCCACTCCTGAACCACTTAGCCTAACTATACCTTCTTGTCTCTCAAGTGCTAGGCTAAGAGCATCAAGGATGGCCTGGGAATAGAAATCTGCTGCCTCACAGGGAAGGGGCCAACTGTCAGGACAGAAGGAACTGTTGTGTCCAGGTCCACTTGCAGATCACAATCTTCAGTGCACCTTTCTCTTTGGTCCACGAAGTACTGGGAAGCCAGCAGGAGGGGTATATGAAGAACCACACTAGGCTTGACAGGTCCTTCAAAGAGTCTGGACAGCAGCTTATCTAAGTGCCACCTGCCAATGCAGCATATACAGTGCGGTGAAGGTTGCACAGTTGGCACAAGGCCATTGGATGAAAGAGTCGTGCTGAAAGCTGTAGCTCAGTTCCCCACATTTTTCTAGTTTATCAGTGAAATGCTAGACCAGAACCACAGGAGGTCTCCGCACAGACACAGGGACCATCACGATTCCCAGAAGCATGCTCTCCACCACAACTCTTACCCCAGCAGTGGGTGTCTGCAGTGCTACAGCAGTACGAAAGCAAATGAAAACATACTGAGCCTCTCTCTGCCAGGGAGTTTCAGGGCTGGGAAATGGGGTGAAGCAGTGGCAGGATTTCCTTCTGAACTGCAATTGCCATCAAGCTGCAAGGATTTGCACCAAATATTACTGGTACCACAGTTAATAAAGAAGTACAGCATCACCCCCTGCTTTCTTTCTTCAGTGACTCCCACTTAGCCCTTGTGTTCCTGAAGCTGGCAATAGTGTGAACTGTAGTTACCATCAAAGCAAAAGGGCTCACAGCTTAACAAAAAAAAAAAGCAAGTCTTGGAACCATAAGTCCAAGGTCCAATCTTTAGCATCTTGAGTTAAAAAGGGAGACCCCAAGGTGAGGCATTAAAGACACTGCCAGGCGTAGATGAACCACTGTTCTGGCTCCATATATTATAATTCCTTAGCACATTATAAAATTGTGCTTCCCTTCTGATTCCATACCAATTTCTCCAACAGGTATCCATAAATTAAATGTGTAGGAAGGAATACTCATCGATCCATCATTAATTACCTTGCTAAGCTCATATTAACACTTTACAAAAATAAAACTGTATTTTTATCTAATATTTGTCCTCGTCTAACCAGCTCATTCATTGCTTTGCAGAAATCAGTCAAAATGTCAGCAAGATGATAAGTTTGTAATTTGTTTTTTATAATAAGTTTGCAACCACAGGGCAAACAGCAACAGGCACAGAATTTAGGTCATTTCAATACCGAGTGTAGCATGAAGTCTGTCTTTGGGGCTTCTGGACTTCATAAACTCTGTTTATTTAGATATCTGTAATTTACATTTAATTGAGAAGCCATAGCCAAAACTTAATTTCAGTCTCCACTTTGCCTGCTCCTCACTGCCCCTTTAGAGTTGCAGAATCTGGAGCAAAAATTTGCAAGTGTTGTATGGGAGCCTGTTATGGGCTTCAGATTTTTCCGTCACAGCAATGTAGGAAAAGTCTTACCTGGCAGAATCATTTTAATCCACTGTGTCCCTGGTGCCTTTTCTTCAACTACCCTGCTTTGGGGCTTCCTGCATTTTAGCTTCTCGACCGCCTCTGACCTCTTTTGAGACAGCTGCTTCCCTGCTTGCCCATTCAGCTGTATACCTTTATGGTGTTAGCAGTGTCTTTGTATTCTTTCTACATCTACCAAGTGCTTTTGCATGTGAGCATGGATGTGCATGGATGTCCACTGCTTACACATGGAGTTGCCAGAGGCGGCCACATGACTCAATCAGAGCAAATGCATTCCTAGGAATGATATGAGCGTAGAAAGCCAACATGGGGCCTTCTTGCCCAGAATTAATGTTTCTGAGTGGCATCAGCAGGAAAGGCTTCTGGGCAGGTGCTTTCCTATTCAAAGATTCCAGGAATCAAGCCTAGGAATTTCTGCATAAAGTGCACGCTGACTTATGCTGTGTAGGATGCAAAGGAAAGCCAAGCAGCAGGAGACGGCAGCCCACTGGCAAAGGGGAAGATGCTGTGCAAAGAGCTCAGCCACAAACCTGGAATCAGGTGTGGGTGGATGAATAAGCAGCAGAAGCAGCAAAGCTCCTGGTCCTTTCTAAAAATGGCATTAAACTAAACAAGAAGAAAAGGATCAAAAATAACTAGAAACGAAGAGGTTGTTTATGCATTACCTATCAAGCCCAAGTCTGCTACCGAGCGCACAGTCAAGGGGGGAAGGCATTGCCTTTGACTGGGGCATCAATAAGATGCATGTGTTTTAAATTATGCTTGTTCATCTGAAACATCCCTATAAATCCAGATCATGTATACTGCAGGGGTGAGGGTTCAACCCAAAGGACAAAGGGGACACACATGTCTGTTCCTTCCCACAGCAACTGCTTCCAGGTGTTTTTATCCCAGCCTGAGTTGCTTCCCAGCAGAAATGAAACATCAGACTGAGAAAAAGTAAATCATGGACACTGGAAAAGGATTCACATCACCTCTGTGTGCCTTCTTGCTTCAAAACCAATAGACACAGACTCAAGCTTAGTTTGAGCTATATACCTGTTACATGTTATGTTTTTGTTTTAAAAAACATTTTAAGTTTTCGCTTTGGTATCTAGACACATTTAGTTGTGCACTTTAAAAGATAAAATACAAAGAGGCCTTTTGAAACCTATGCAATTACACAATTCATGCCCATTTTAAAATTGATTTATTATATTTATAGCCTGCTTTTTTCTTTACAAGGAACTATTACCTTCTCTTCCACTTCATGCCTTGTTCCTCGCATGCTTCCAGGGCTTAATGAATCTTGCACACCACCTGACTGGAAAAGAAGATTATGTTTACCAAATACCACAACTGCTGATTACCACTACAGAATTGGTAGAATCACAAACCTGAGAGGCATTAAAGCCCTCCCAACACTTTTGAACAGTAGGGCTAGGAATTTAGGCTTTTGATGTCTCAATTCAGCCTTGGACTTCCTATGTTGTCTTCAGTGACTCCCAGTGCGCTTCAAGATTTCTTTGTTCTACTACCAAATGTTTTGATGGAGCCACGAAAGAAACTATTCCATTCTTCTTAGATGCACAAGTTCACAAGCTTCTGGTCTGATGGCCTCCCAGACAGAAGTGACTCAGGGAATATTCCTGGAACACACAATACTAGCCTCTCATGCCATTTCATGCACAGGCTAGGATGAGGCAGGCCCTATTCTGGAAGTGCTTCTGGCCAACTCAGAATATAGGGATCTAACCCAAATCCTTATGAATTTATCGTTCCCAATCTGGTACCATGGAAATTTGGATTGTCTGATTCACAGAAGGTGGAAAGTTGGAGCTGATTCCTGGGTGAACTTGTACCTTGATCATGTAAACTTACTTAAATGTAAATTGAAATCTTAAACTACTTTGGACAAGAAAGCATTTCCCTTTCCCAGTTCTCACCCTTCTTGGAACGCCTGAGTTATTCTTGGTGAACTGCAGGGTTTGTGATGTTTGCAGTGTTTACATTAAATACACTGAACTGACAAATTCAGCTCTGAAGTCTATATGAAATTTTAAATCAATAAAGCCTTAAATTTTTGTAGTTTTTTCTAGGTGCCTTATACACAGTGACATAACCTGAATGATCTGCCCAGAAAAAGATCATTTCTTTTATGTTAGAATACAGAAAGTACTCAGTGCCACCTCTAAGCTACACTGTTCCCCAGCTCCTGATTTTGCAAGTCATGAAATCTAACCCTCTAATTTTCATCCTAACTCCCAGATTAGAAAGTACAAATTCTTCCTCGCATGCATGCATGCATGCACGCACACATATGCACACACAGAGAAACACATACGCCCTCTTGCATAGACATCTTTTCCAAGCTCTCCAGCACATATAAATTGCCTTAGACAGCAAGATATCAAGAGCTATCAAATCTACCTGCCGAGGAAAAGCTTCAGTGAGCTTTGCTATGTTTCAGCAGGCACTGTGGCTTTGCTTCAGTGGGTTCAAGTATTCCCATTACAGCGCAAATATGTTTCATTTCAATGCTTACTTTATTATGGCTCTCCGGCAAGGCTGAGTCCTTCTGTACCTCGGTCTCCATGGGGCTACTCAGTAGCACATCTGCTTCCAGACTAGTATTAGCCTCCCCAGTTGCCTTTGCGGAAACTGTCATTTGTGGAGGTTGGCCAAATTTAATATTCTTGACCAGCTGTTGCTGAAAAACCAAACCATATATTAGAGAGAAAGGAAAGCAGCACTACGTACGCCCACTAATATATATGTTAAGCCTACTGAACAGCAGAGTCATAAACACTCAGCATCAACAGACAACAGTAAAATCAGGTAACTTCCACCAGGTACAGTAGAACAAGCAGATCACAGGATTCCTTCAGCTCACGTGGTCCATACTGAAGCTCAGCCAACTCACACTAGCCAAAATCAGTTCTTTCCTTTTAACCCTACATTTCCTCTCTTAAAGGAATAGAATAGCTTTCTGCTCAACAGAAATGGCTACAGTTGTCAGTGTTTTTAGAAGCCTCCAGGAAATCGAATGTCACCTACTTCAAAATGACTCAGCTTCATGAGGGAAGGATTCCATAGAAATCCCCATTATCCTATAACCACTGGTCCAGCTTCCAGCACAGGAAAATTCAGATCATAGGCAAATAAAATTCAGATCATAGACCACAAATAGCCTATTGGCAAAATATATTCTCAATGCATGTTTTAACCTAGAGCTGCAGGAAAAGTGGCTCTCCAGATGTAACTCCAGATGTGGTCAGGGATGCTGGAAACTGTAGTCCAACAACATTTCCTGTACAAAGTGGATTTCAGTATTCCTTCTCATGTGAAAAAATTAAGGAATGCAGAAAATAGTCATACACTTCATTAAGATCGGGGCAGTTTCTTATGAAACATCTCTTTACATAGTCACTAGACTTTGCCTAAAGCAAAGTTCAACACAAATTTGGTGATTTCTCATTACAAAAACATCTAAGACATTCTGAAGGAAGGCAAATTATTTCATAAGAATAGCAACATTTCTCAGGAGGTTTTGCATATCTCTAAGATGGACAGATCTGCCCTGTGGACTGGAATCTATTAGTAGTGTTCTTTTACAGCTTCCATTTCTGCAGGAAAACTTCATGGATTGATTACCAAAAAGAAGATCTATTTCAATTTTCCTACTCAGGCATCAAAATGTATTTGTCAATCTTGTATAATAGCACATGCTTATCTCCAAATAAGAAGTTACAGATGTCATGAAGGGAATTGCATACTGGAAGTGGAATAGATAACCCCAGTGTTAGTCCTAGAAATAAATAGGGCTTACAGTTAGAGTAACATTTGATACAAACCACTGTTTTTCCATATTTTCATTTTGCGTCTATATTTTCCCTTTGGATTAGTCATTTCTATCTTAAGAATTCTACCATTTAAAAATTCTTTCATAGCCATATTTAGGCTTTTGTAGCACATGTGTAGCTATACCAAATATGTGCCTGATAAGAGAGGGGGAAATATCCTATGACATTAAAATAGCTTGCATTAAGAGAGCAGGTTCCATCAAGGATAAACCATTGGGAAATGGCTGTAAGGGACACAATTTAGAAAGTACCTTCTTAAATCACCATTCAAATAGTTTAAAGAAACTGACAGACTGGTCATGCATGTCTACTCAGAAATTAGCTTCATTACATTCAGTGGCACTTCCTCTCAAGTAAATACATATAGACAGCAATCCTGTGCACACTTATGTGGAAACTGGCACCATCAAACAGAGAGAGGCTTAACTGCAAGGAACCCAGAAAGGTATTATGGTGAAAAAATGTTCCCACAATCAATCAATCAATCAATCACCAACCAACCAACCCATTAAAATAAAACATTTTCAAAGAGGCAACCAAACTCAAGTGGTATATCTGTGGCTGTCAGGTCAGGCGGATCAACAATGCACCAGCAAGTTCTGGGTTAAAACAAAAGTACAATGAGAATTTTGAAAAAAAAGAATCAAGTGCAGTTTACAGGAAACTTTGTTTATTCTAATTATGTTTGCTACTCTCCCAGCATCCCTCAAGCAACACCCATCCCTCAGTGACCAAAATGGTGTTCCTACAGCAGCCATCTTTTCCTTCAGTTCTTGTTGCTTCCATACAGTTCATAGGAGTTCCACTTAATTCTTCCCCTGCTTCTGGCTACCTAGAAAAGTCTCTCAGGCTCCTGAGAACTGATTCACCATGTTGGACAGATGGCATGTATTTCTTTTCCCCACTTTTGCTATAATATGTGGGCTGGAATGAACTTCTGCAGGCTCCAGGTGATCCTTGAAGACACTCTGGTATTACATGATGTAAGTAGTTATTCACTGCTATCTTTTTAGCCATAAAACTTACATGAATCAGTTCCCAGAAAAAAATATTATCACTTAGAAAAGGCCCAAAAAGGATGAATAATTGGATATACATTTCATATAACAATCAGACATTCTTAAGCATATTGAACAGGCAAGTGGAAAATTTTAGTTTTTCTTTTCTTGAAATACAGGTATGAATCATACTCATTGTATTATCACAGGGAAATTTTTAAGTGCATGTCTCTTTGCTTGTGTGAAAAACTAAAGGAAAAGAATGCGCAAGGAAAAGGATATGAGATTAATCTTTTATAAACACGAGATTGTCAGATCCACATAGATAGTTAATATTATAGAGGTTTTTTCTGATCAAGAGAAACATAAAATATATTATGGAAAAACAAAAGGAAATTAAAGCAGGTCAGTGATTCATCTCTACAATAGTTTAGGTCCAGGTTTTGTATTGTCTTTTAATAGACATAAGTAAACCTCCAAAATGATAATGCAAGCAAAAAATAAGAAAATAATGCAAGCAAAAAAATCAATACTGCTATGGTCAGCCTCAGTGCTTATACAGCATACGTGTGTGTGTTTGTGTGTGTGCGCTCACAGGGCGGGGGTATCTGTCTACCAGCCAACTACAGATAACAACACACACATCTGATGAAGTCAGCTCTGGTCCATGGATGCTCACGCAACAACAAATGGTTAGGGTGCAACTGTAGACAAGTTTAGACAAAAAGGAAATCCTGCATTTACCATTCTCCAGCCAGCATTGAGTGGTAGGACTTTTTTCTGTCTGACCATGCATACAACTGCACCCTTCAGCTTTACGATGCCACAAAATTCTTAGACTGCAGTCCTAGGATACAAACATACCTAGTAGAAAGTCCCACTGAACTCAGTGAGGATTACTCTGTTAGTAGCTTCTCTATAAACAATTAACACAGCTATTCTTTTTCACATTTAAGTCAGTCATCTGCAGAAAAGGACTGGCCCATACAGCTCATCTATATATTAAATTTAACATGCCAATTTTCCATTCCCAGTTAATCTCCTGTCAGGGTAGCTTACATTAGGTTGTATCCAAAGTTAAATTCACTTCAATAGACCCACTCTAAGTAGAACATTTGATACAATCAAGTTTCTTTCCATCATTGCTGTGATCCACTGTCATGCTATTTTGTTTATACTAAACACATTTCAGGGATGAGAACATCAGGGATGATTCCTGCTACTAGAATCTAAGAGCATTCTAGCCTCCATTTTTCTATTCATCAGATTCAAGCAGCTTCCCTGGAGGAGGCAACCTGTAGAGTACAGTAGAAGAGTCCTGCCAAAGGGCCCAGATCCTTGCAGCTCTTGGAATAACCACTAACAAATAGTTAATGTTGGTGGGAAGTGGGGTGTTGGCTTTGGCTTCACTTTGTCTGCTTTAGTTGTGAGAGAGAAAGTATTTGTTAATATTCAATGTTTATAGCTTGCAGTCATCTTCTGCTGTAGGTCAACTCTGCAAGATATTGGTACTGAGGATGTCTCAGATGCAAGCCCAGGCATTATGATGGTGCAGTTTAAATGCACATCACTCTAAAAGTGCTCTTGAAGTCTGCCATCTTCCTGCCTCATGACTTTGCAGCTCTTAAAGGACCACATCTCTCCAGGTAGCGACCCATCTACATTGCCTCATTCTGGCTCCCAGCAGGCCTGCCCTTTAAGCAACATGCCTCTTACCATTCCTTCATCATTATAACTCTTGAAGCTGCAACATGGCTTGGGGGAAACACACTTTCTCCTTTATGAACCTGCATGGGCCCTGTAATTACTATCCAAGGTGAGGTTCGGAGTCCTGGTGGGGTGAAATTGGTGGGGACATGAGACCCTTGTGCCTGGCAGTGTTGTAGCTGATCAACCCTCTTTCTAGTGAGGCTGGGTTGACTCTGTTGGGAAAGTCCAAATAAATCCTCAAATAAAAAGATATACTTTTGCATGTCCTTTAATATAAAATCTGGCAGCAGTGCCCTTGCTCCTCTCCATTCAAAGGGACTAGAACTTCACCCAGCTCCGCATGCCTGGGAAAAGCAGGCAGCCTGGGAGCTCCATTATTCGTGCATTTTCTTGGCGAATCAAACAATCCATGGGGGAAGCTGCACTTCCTTTGCAAAGTAAAATTGCCTAGCCCTGCTCATTTGTGTTAAGGAATTCTGTATCTCTGACTGCAAAAACCACAACATTTTAAACCTGTTAGATTTCTGTACCTCCTGATTGCTTTGTTATCTATTACCCAAGCCTTCAATGGGTCATGATGTTTTTTCTGATGCCTATAATGATTTCTCAGTGTTTCTGTATTATTCCCCAATAAAATGGCTGAGGTTCAAGGCAAAGACATCTCCCTGTGGATACAAGTGTACATTCTCGTGGGCTGCCAAAGTGGGATTCCCCGACATCTCCCATTAGGGCAAGCTCAGCTGCAAAAATGAGTTTTCTGAACTTTAAGTGACTAATGCCACTACTTGATGTAACAGGCTTCCCCATTTTATTATAATAGCTGTATTTTATATGTATTTTTGTTGTTGTTTTTGATACCCTTGTATTTTACTCTTTTGATGATTTTACTGTAACTTGAAACACTCAAGAGAAGAGCAATTCAAAATACATTCAATAAATAAATGTTAAAGAATCTACAAGAAATGTTTCCTTTCTCCTGTCCGTTCATCCTCTTTTGGCCAGCCGACCATAAACCAGTTCCAGTTTGCATGGGCAGTAGCGAGAAATGCCAGGAATTATAATCCAGAAGCCATGGCTTTAGGCTAGGAGCCTTCAGAATTGGGGATCCAGTTGTCATTTCTGAGACTGTAAATAGACTGCAGATGCTATTTTACCACCTTAAGGACATAAGCCAATGCGAATTTAGGCAGGAAAAATGCCTGAAGTTTCCAGCAGGGAAGCTTAAGCCTTGTGGGGCAGGCTGGCCTACACATCTCAGTGAATGCAGGCTTCTTATTCCATGTACTTTATCGTGTTTCTCATGCACATGCAACTCTGCATATTGAAAACCATCTATGAATGAAGCCATTGTGGGAAATGGTATGTTCTGTCCAAAAGAATGTGTTGAATGTATTTATCTGCATTGAAGAAACTTACTGTAATCTGCAAGTGTTTGAAAAGCAGAAATCCAAAAATAAATAAGAAAAAGCACTATTTCTCCCCCACCTTTTCCCCAGAAACTGCCCTTCTTTCCCTGGGGTGGTGGGGATTAAAAGAAGAAAAACACCTATGAACGCCAAATGATTTTTTGTCCGGTACCCCATGATGATGGGAAAGGGATGTCAGGAAAAAAAGTGAAGGGGGGGAAGCTAAACGCTTCCCCCACTCCTTTCAAGATGAGCGTGGTCCCAGTCTGATTAGGGTCTGAGAGCACTTACACCAAGGTAAAGAAGACAACCACACATAGATCCACCGTGCATGATTGCCCAAATATCTGGTTTGTCCCTGTCAGTTTTCGTTCAATATTTCTGAGAGCTCAGTCAAGCATTAAATGCCAATGTTCCAAGAAAGTCACCAATACCTCACCATGTTGTTCCAGTATTAATCTGTGATGACATTTTCCTTGAAATAGCAAGAGAACACTCTAAATAGCAGTGCAAAACAATAAGCTATTCATGTTCACTTTGAAAAGCAGTGACATTCCTGATGGCGTTTATTTACAGTATGTGCTCAGTCTAAAAAGATTTCTGATTGTGTGCGCTGAAACACATGCACCTAATGACACATTCATCAGTGTGTACATAGCAACTGCTTGAGAGGGCACTAAGGTAGCCTTTGGGCATGTCCCATCTCCACATGCTAAAAAACTGTGTCAACACTATAGATGCTCAGTCATTCCAATGTGAGGATATGGGATCTCTTGGCCACCACACCCTCCTCAAACAGGATAATTGCTTTTATTCCAGTGCACACCACTATGCTAGGTGAACAATGTATACGAGCAAGTAAACTGATTCTTTTGTTCCCATTTAGATGGGAACTAATTCCTTTCAGGGCTGGGAGTAGACTCTTGTGTCCTTAAAACCTGCATGTTTGGCAACATTGATGTGAAAAATCTCCTGCCGTGTGGTGACATGCCAAAGCAACCTCTGTTGTTTCGTTTTGCTTAGTCTGCTCCCACAAAAAGAAGGTTGGTACCAGTTGGATGGATAATGTTAACACTGCGGCTGGAAATGCATGGTCATGCCACCTCCCAAAATTGCATCCCCATGGCAAATACTATCCATGATGCATGAGATGAAGGGTCACCTCCACTATATTAGGGTATCATAAGAGTGTGTGTTCTCCCATCCCTGGCAGCAGAGCAGCTGATGTGGAGGGAGTCCACCTGCTTTGGATGCCACCTCTAATCAACCCCAGCCAATGATCAAGAATACCAATCCAAAGCCAAAAACTGTGAATCCATAACTTGCATAACCTGCAATGTAATCTGAGTCACTTTCACTGAAAAAATTACCTGACACAGCATACCTGGGCCTTTTACCTTTCTCTCAATGAATATTAATTCATGGCTTAATATGAATTTCTTTGTTTTTAGATTAAGTTTGTTGACAAACTTCTTTTGTTTTGTTTTGTTTTATAATGTTATTATACAATTCTGGTATTTTAAGGTATATTCTTTTGTAATTTTATTATACATAGGTTCTTGATAAATTGTGTTGTATGTCTTTAACCCTTTCATATCTTTATTACAGAAACATTGTAATATATACTTTTATATATTATATGCATTTAACCTTCTTGTATCCTGTTTCAGGTCTTTCAGCTGCATATTGCATCTTCAATTTCCACTTCCACTAGCAATCTATTTTTCCAAAAAGCTATACTTATAAGTAAATATATAAAATTAAGATAAATTAATTACCTATATGTTTTTATAAAGTAAGCTTCCAAACTGAAGTGCCTTTTATATGCCAAGGAAATAAGATGCATTTTTCAAGGTTATTTTAGGGTTGGTGTAAGTTTTTTTTAGTTTAGCTTCATTTAGCTGTTAATTATTCAGACCTAATCTAATGAAGATTTAACTTTACTGTACTCTCTTGTGACTAGAGTTGACATGTGTTTTGATTACTGCCAATTCTAATTTTAAAAGAGGGAAACCATTGCCATTTAGAGGACTTGTAGATCACAACAGAAATAAATGTTTCTATCAACAGAGAAGGAAAAGTTTAGGAATATTTTCAGGGAAAGGAAAATTTACTTTTAAGTCGGCTACCAAGATTATGAAAGAACCATCTTCCATGTCATTGGCAGCTGAGCTCAAGTTATACTTCTCAAAAAAGGCACTTTGGCCTTTACCCAAATTACTGAAAAGTAATGCTAACAAGTGAGAACTGCAACAAAATGTCACAGTAGATCTCACGTGTGTTTTTTTGCGTGAAACACCCTCTGGAGTGTAGCACATGCATATAGGGGAATATCCATTTGCTCTTCAATCACTCTCCAACTGTCTTGCTCTTTCCTTCCCACCGTCTTCCTTTCATTCATTCCATTGCTCACGTCCACACACAATGCCTCACAACCTTCTTTACATTTTTCCTTAGTGGGGCATGGGTGACAATCAGGGCAGATTATTTACTTCCCCATGTCGCCCAGTTGCACCCTGCCATCTTTGTTGTAGGAGACTGAAATCCCACTATTTTAGCAGTACGGCATTCTAAATGTATTGCCTGCCTGCCTATTAAATTTCTGTCCTGCCCCTTAGCTGAAATTGTTGTCTGGGTGGATTACAAATCCTTAGCATGAATGGTCATCAGCTTAAGCATGAGAAGCTGGGTGAGTTGTTGGGTAAATGGTAACCACATACCTTCTTGTCTGGACATGCTGGGTTGGATTTAAAAAAAAATAAAAATAAAAAGCCAAACCTATGTGCACTCTCCTCCACAAAGCAGAGGGAACGGACCCATCATGAAGGACAGGGAAGCAGTAACCCACACATCTACCCATTTGGGGAGTAGGATTCCCTCTTTGGGTAGAGCTGAATTTGGAAGGAAGTTTGCCTCTGATTACCTTAGGCTTCCCCTTGTCTGTTGGTAACCTTACTGTTTCCAAAAGAATCATTGCAGTGCCACCAGCTTTGCTATTAGATGAATAGTTAAGAATGTGTCTCCTGAAACAGTTCAGCAAGCAGTTTTATGATAAACGGTTGCTTTTAAACCACAGCTAAGCACAAATAGTGATTTATTCCACGGAGCTCTTTGCACAGCACTACAAGGTATCAACTGGGTAAGGTGTGATTGCATTCACGTACGTAACGTTGTTCCATTCGTTCAGCTAACCTAACAAATGCCTGCCCATTTTATACAATAAGCAGAATCAAATAATACGCTTTCCCTGGAATGTACTGCTTCAGGGTACATGTGAGGAACTGTGTATTTAAATGCTTCCACATCAAACAAGTCAACCTCACAGAAAAATAACATGTCACGGATGTGCTTTTCCCCTGTGGGGCACAACCAAATATGCACACAAATACAGAACGTGAAGTGATACAACCAAAATAAGTTTTTTCGTTTATATACTCATTGTATCAACTGACTCTGAGTTAGCTCAAAGGAAGAATAAATGGTGCAGAAGCAGCCACACATTCTTTCTTTTGCCTCAGTGTAAAATAGATCTGAACAACCTGTGACCCACCACACTGAATGGAACCCACCCACCATGGACAATGTCCCAGTTGATATTTCACAAAGCTGTGCAGTCCTCAGCAGGCTGGCAAACTGGGTGATTTGCTCAGCTGCTCCTGTTAGGTGCTTGTTTCAGGGCAGACAGCAGCATAAGCGAGCCATCGTTCTGGGTTCAGATATCAGAACAAACCAGAACTCAGAAGTCAACAACAAAGTATGGTATTTATTTAGATCTCAGTCTGATTAAGAAACCATGGTTTGTTTGCAAGGATAGTCTGACTTTCATACTTCATGGGAATAGGATGTGCATTGCAGAACAGACTTGGGTTTGTATGTCACTTTCTTTGTCTTGGATTCAGTTAGCTGGATTCAGTTAGCTTGGATTCAGTTAGCTGTTAGTTTTTAAAGCCTAACTGTATTAACTCTAAATGGCTAGGGGCTTTTAGGTGGGTGGGTTGAAGGCCTCAGGTGACACTTCAGAGCTGAATCATAGAATAATAGAGTTGGAAGGGGCCATGAAGGCCATTGGGTCCAAGCCCCTGCTGTTGCAGGACACCAAGTTACACCATCCCACTCGGATGGCTGGCCAGTTTCTTTCTGAATGTCTCTAGTGTGGGAGAGCCCACCAACTCTCCGGGCAGCTGGTTCCACTGTTGCATTACTCTGAGTGTAAGGAAACTCTTCCTGCCTGAATCTAGGTTGTTGCAACTTGAATTGATTATATTCCATGTCCTATACTCTGGCATCAGCAAGAAGACATCATGACCTTCCTCTTTGTGACACCCTTTGAGGTACTTATAGAGGGATATCATGTCCCCCCTCAGTCTTCTCTTCTCAAGGCTGAACATGCCCAGTTCTCTCAGTCTCTCCTCATAGGGCAGTGTTTCCAAACCCTGGATCATTTTTGTTGCTCTCCTCTGGCTGATGGCATTTGAAAATGTCAGCACTTCACTTAATATCAGCATGCTCTGCATTTTAAACAGGGGGATAGGATAATGCTTGCAGGACTGGAATGGTAGGCTGTGAAAACGTACTGTTAGACTTAACCCATTTTCTTAACTGACACTTAATGTAGAGAAACGGTGGTGGTGGTGGTAAAGCACATAAATGGCACATCATTAGAGTCAGTTTGCTTGATGAGCCTTACCTGAAGAGTTTTGACTTTGCCTAGGATGTTATCTTGTGACATTGCTTGAATTGACTCTTCACTCTCGGCTTGCCCATCAGGTATAAATATGCTGTCATGGGAAAAGGCCCGTGTTCCCATACTATAATTGGAAGACCTGAAAGGCAATTTGCAGAGATAGGAGTTTAGTTCATAAATGTCTCCAATCTCAAATACAATAGAATACTATTTTCCCGCTGGCTCACTAGGCCATTACTCCTTACATTTGCATATACCACATATACTGGCATATAAGA
>NW_025336598.1:24649518-24869466 GCF_004798865.1 Varanus komodoensis | reverse complement strand
TCTTATATGCCAGTATATTCAGTATTTAAATCTGCATTCTGTTTTGTTTTGAAGTCTCAAGGTGGGTGGTAATACATTTAAATCATATTCTCTTTACAACATTTCTTTCACTGTACTGCCACAAGAACCATTTGGTGCATGTGGAAAAGGCCAGTAGCATGGAGATTATATTTCATACCAATAATGACATGCAAAATAGACAAGGCCTGACCAGGAACTATTATTTGCTAATGTATCTGAATGTTCCATTTCCTTAGCATAAAATTATGGAGCAAACAAGTTGAACAATGAAACATGAAAAGATTTCCTATCCTTTCTGATTCCTAGTTAGATGAGAGATAAACATTGCTTGTTGATGATTTTATATAAAGGCAGTTTGAATGGCTTACGTCTTTGAAAATTTAGCAAATATTTCATGAGAGCACTGGGAATAAATGTACATTTTCTGGATCATTGTTCTCTAAATATAAATCAAACCAAGACCTTATCTTTTATATAAATGAAAGTTAAAACAGTCAGTTGCACCAGGCAGAGACTAATTTCAGTGGACTTAAGCACACATGTTCATTGGATTTGGCTAAAAAGCTTTGAAATTATTTAGAAAATGCTGTAGGCTCTTACCATAATTTTAGGGAATTTCAGGAAGAACTCAACACCATCATGTTGTGCTTGGCAATTTCTACTGTAGTCAACTACTTTTGGGGGCTTCCAATTCATGGGCTCAATCCAACCCAAGTTAAACACTTGCAATTCCACTGATTTCAGAGTTTTAATAGTATGCATAATTCTCTGGAAATCAATGGAAGGGAACAATCCTAAGCTCACTGAGCATACATCCAAGGGACCAGAAGATTACTTGTAAAATACAGTGTTCCAAACTCAAAAGGGAGAGAAGTCAGAGATTTATCCCCAGAACTTCCCTCTAGCAGCTGGCACAGAAAAAACCACACCAGCTTCCTCTCCGAGGCTGGAAATTCAATCTTGGAGATGGGAAAAAGGGGCATTCTGGCAGGTGAGGCGGGGAGGAGACTGGGGAGGCCTGGACACAAGCCGTCCACAAGCCTCTCCAGCCTCATTCCTTATGCCTCCAAAGTGCTCCAGTCATTGCTGTTACAAACTTCAAACTGTCTGTGACTTATGGTGGCCCTATGAATGTATGCCCACCAAAAAGTCCTGTCCTTCACAGCACTACTGATCCCTCATAAACCCAAGACTTTGGCTTCCTTTATGGAACTGATACATCTCATAACTTGTCTTCCCATTCTTCTTCTGTCTTTGACTTTCCCTACCATTATTGTCTTCTCCAATGAGTCTTCCCTTCTCATGCTGTGCTAAAAGTATGATAGTCTCAGTTTTGTCATTTTTGCTTGAGAGGGAGTCCTGGCTTGATTTGTTTTGGAACCCACTTGTTTGTCTTTGTCAGTCCAGAATATTTGCAAAGCTCTCCTCCTGTACCATATTTGAACACATCAGTTTTCTCCCTGTGAGCCTTCTTCACTGTCCAGCTTTCACACCTATAACAAATGATTAGGAACACAGT
Source organism: Varanus komodoensis (assembly GCF_004798865.1). Lineage (NCBI taxonomy): Eukaryota > Metazoa > Chordata > Lepidosauria > Squamata > Varanidae > Varanus > Varanus komodoensis. Next base: position 24,867,926 of record NW_025336598.1, on the reverse strand, counting down.
AGTGTGGATGATTTGGACTTGGTCTCCAGTGAAATGTCCTTACAATGATTATCTTTTCCAGTTCTTTCCTTGCCGCCCTTCCAAGTCTCAGCCTTCTAATTTCTTGGCTGCAGTCTCCTTTTGAATCGATGATCAAGCTGAGGTATGCAAAATCCCCCAGCCAATGTATATTTGCAACATGATCTCAAGTGCCTTTTCCTTTTCAGAATCCACCTTGAACTTCAGGCATCTCTTGTTCCATCCAGCATAAAATTCTCTGCTGCAACAGCTTGAGCATCACTTTGCTTACACAGGAAATTAGTGCAATGATCCTATAAGTTGAAGTCTTTTGCATCTCCTTTCTTGGAGAGTGGAATGTATATCCCAGTTTGTGGCTGTCTAGATGAAGCACATGGGGCAGGAAGGAAGCTGGGCTGCCACTTGGAGATGGTACAAGCCATCAGCCCCAAATTCTTCCCCTCTCTGCCCCCTGGCATGATTCTTCAGCCCTTTCCTTGGGCACTTTCCAATTTTGGAGTTACAGCTGGCACAGCTGTTTCCACACTGGCTGTGAGCAGACAGGGCAGTCCCATCTTTGTCATGGGAACAATCCTGTGGTTCTTCAGACAATGTCAGGAGACCACAGGACTGTGCCCTAAAACTCCTGCAATGGGCCTGTTAGATTTTTGATCCAAAGTAGTAATGGTTAAAACAGCAGCTGTTATGCGCCCAGTTGAGGGAAACAGGTCGACAGTGAAAAGGCAACTTGCCTTCTTTGTTTTCCTTTCCTTTCCATCTATTCCTTTCTTTTCCTTAAATTATATCAATCAATAAGCAGATGGATACATTCCATCCAGATTTCATTAATCAACATCCTTCCCATTTATTACTCTTTATGGCCAACCCTGTTATATGTCTTGTCGCTTTTCCCTTCTGTCCACCTCTATAAGGTACGCATAGTCATCCACACTGATACAAGGGATTTCCAAATTTAGTGATGAACCTGTACAATCTGTGCTCCTGCATGATTCTGAAGGCATTATTGTCTCTCAGAAGGCTCAAGTGGTCACTTATTTATGGAAGTGCAGAAAGCTGCCTCCCACTCCCACAGTGAGGCATTCACAAAGAGAAACAAGAAAATGCAAAGCATCATGAATAACATTCTGCAAAGTCATGTTTCTAAAGTCATGGTTCTTAAATCCATATTATGTCTGCCTTTTCTGCAGATAACCATTCCAAAATAAGATAATCTTGAGGGTATAATATTAGATTGAGGTGGGGGGTTGGAAAACTGAAAATTGGCAGAGCATATGGAAGCAAGCTATGCCTGGATCAAGCTCCTGCTGTGTACTTAACAACCCATCTACATAAATGGCATGGTAATACTATGACAACGGTTGCCATGATACATATGAGTGACTCCTCAGTTCATTATGATTCATGCATCTGAGGTCGCATTCACACTAGCATTTTATTAGAAGTTGAACATGGGGATTAATGTGGTAGAATATTCCTTCCCACAAGCTCTGGTTTTATAGATCCTTCTAATGAAGAGTCCATATATTTTTCACACTCCTGCAGCAAGCTGTGGACCATTGTCTATGCAGATGATTCTGATGGACGAAATAACTACTTTTGTACTCTTCCATTAAGACAATTGATTATGGCAGCCTTCCCCACCTAATGCACTCTCTGTGTGTTGGAAAACAGCTCCCATCTTTCTCATTAACTTAGCTGGCTGGGGTGATGGAAATTCTAGTCCAACAGATCTGGAAGGCACCAGATTGGGAAAGGCTGAAATGTCTACTAATTTCATGAGAAACTGCACACAGCTATATTTCTTTGAAGATAATTCGGTCTAAATCACTCACACCTATTCATCACTCTAGTCATCAGCTCTCTCATGATGGGATGAATTGTAGCTGAATGTGTAAAATACCCTGTGATGGCTGTTTTACACATGTCTTTGGAGGGGGTTTCTCTGTCTGCTAACCATTATGACACACAAGAGACACAACTGAAATGGCCACAGCTTTTATTGAACAGAATTAATTTCAGAGTAAGTTCTGACAGCAGAACAGAGAAATGGCTTGCCCATCCTTGCATTTGCAAGACCGACAGAGGTGCAGCTGTCCTCAGTTTGGCACCTCCATTCCAGGTGATGCTGCACCTGTTAGATAATTGTCCCTCTTGTGCTCTGGAAAGGCACAGGAATCCTGCTAAAATGAAATGGCTACAGTGCAGAAGAGAAAGTGCTGGTTTTCGGTGGTCACTGGTGTTCTGTGTGGCACTGGGGCTGGAAGTATTCTTGTCCAGTGCATGCCAAAAGGCTGCTTGGTTACCTGTGGGCAAACAAGAGAAACATTGGAAAGGTGACACATATTGGGTAGTAACTATAACAACTGGGTTGGGGCTCATTAGGGATATTTGAGGAATTCCCTTGCCCTTTTAGTCTAGATCCCTGTGAAATCCCTTGAAACTTGATACTGAATTCAGGCTCAGTGTGTGAGTTCCATGGCAGGAGTCCTAATAAAGGCCTGAACAGGGGTCTATTAGTAATCAACAAAAGAGGGAAATTTCTGAGCAGGGAAATTTATGTGTTCCTGGATGTTTCTGACCCGTCTCTTTTTTTGAATGGCGTGAGGGATCACGGAAAAGGTACAAGGATCCTGCTGGGGCATGCTGTTGTTCCTCTCTAGTAGCTTCTTTTGCTTGCTTACCTGTGTCAGTTTCCTTGTACTTGCAGCCCCTGTTGTAGGCACAGAATCTCCTGCTGAATGCTGCTGTCTGGCATCCCAAGGCAAAGCTGTAAAAATCTAAGATGTCTGGCCTTGCAAAGTGATCTCTGTGTACAAACTGAACCATCACTTTCACAGTTCTCACTTAGGTTCTCCCAATTCTCCAGTTTCAGGTGCAGAATTAGGGGACCCTATGCTTGCATACTTGCAAAGTTATGTGGAATCCTATAGATCGTTATGGCTGTGGGAGCAAAAGCGGAGAAGGTTGTTGCAGTCATCCTGGGCCCTATAGTGATTTCAGCCAGAGTATTTAGCAACACACCAGGCCCTTTGGAGACATAACACCATTCTGCCCACAGAGGTGGAACCAGGTCTCAGATCCACACTCCTCACCACCCTGTTGTTGGCTCTGCCCAGATTTCTCTTGTGCTGGTAGAGTTCCACTAGCTTATGGGTATTGCTCTTCTGGTATTATTTTCCCTGAAATCTTTTTCTCCCCCAGCACATAGGAGTTTAGGAACAATCCCATCCTGCTCACTGGGTGCAATAGCAACTCAAACACAGGACTGTACAGTGAAAACAATTGTTCTTGATTCTCTGAACAATGAGACTATCTATAGGAAGACCTGATGGTGTGTGCAGAATTGTCTTTATGAATGCACCTTGAAATCTGTTTATCGTATTAGATGGTTCAGCTTCTACTGTTTTCAAGCCATTGTGTGGCCATTAAGACAGAATGCTTAAGAAAGCTGCATGGACATCATTTAGGATCACGGTTCCACTAGTGATCAATAACATTGGCTCCAATGCTTGTAGAGGTCCCATCCTCTTCCTTGTATTCTTCTCAGGAGGGAAAAGGAACAGTTTGCGCTACCACAAACAGCAGCTTATTTGCAAAGATAATCACAACAGAGGCATAGCAAATGGTGCCTTCTTCCATTTTGCCTTGCAGAAGAACACGTGAGAGGAAGAACATTAAATGAGTTAAAATGCATACAACTGGGTCTAATTAAGTTTTCATCTCTTTTTGCACCACCCAAATCACTATTTGCAAACAGAATCACACAGGAGCCAATGCAAGAAGTTACAGGGGAAAAGGTAAGCCTGCAATCCTATCAAGTTCTGACAAAAAAAAAAAAAAAGGCCTACAAAAGCTTGTAGATCTTTTTATGTCTAAATTTGCATAGGATTGTGCCCTTAGTAAAATAAACTGGAAATGAAGGCTGGCAATATCTAGCAGTCTCATTTTATATAACATGCAGGTTTCAAAATGTTCAAGGCCTCAAAAGCTCGTACTTGATCTCTGAATGAAACCATCAAGTAGTGCCTCTCATTTTTCTGATTTCTAGGCTTGCAAGTTTTGAGTTTCATATTTTTTTATTTTTGTTTTAATCCCATCCTTTCAACAAGTGGTCAGAATGGCTTACACAATATAAAATTACAATATTAAAACCACAGTTATTAAAACAATATAAAACAGCACAATATTATGAAACATAAACATCATAAACTAAGAGAAAAGAAAAGGGAGGAAAAGAATGAAAAATGTGACTGTGAGGAAGGGGGGAAAGAGAAAAAAACCTTGAAATATCTAAAACCCTTGATTATTAAAATAATGGTTAAATATAAAGGTCTTTACCTGGCGCCAGAAGGAGTATAACGTCGGCACCAGGCGGACCTCTCTGGGAAGCACATTCCATAGTCTGGGCACCACTGCGGAGAAGGCCCTCCTTCAGGTAGACACCCTCCATATTTCCTTCAAAGAGGGTTTCCGGAGCAAGGCCTCCCCTGCTGATCTTAAGGGGATATTTGCCAGTAGAACTGCTGCTTTCAGCACTAATTGCCTTGACCTAGCCCAGGGGTCGGCAACCTTTAACACTCAAAGAGTCATTTGGACCTGTTTCCCACACAAAAGAAAACACCAGGAGCTGCAAAACCCTTTTGACATCTAAAATGAAGATGACACTGCATATATCGTTTTTTTACCTTAATGCTATGTATATCTTCATTATGATTTAGCTGCAGCTCTTGTTCAGTCACTAAAAACTGTTATTTTTAAACTTACATTATAAACTAGTAGGACTCCTTCCATATATTTTGAATAGGAGAACAGCTTCCTGAAGAGTCAAAGTCAGTGCTAAAGGGCTGCATGCATTAAACAGCAAACCCCATAAGTTGGTCAGCAGTAAAAGCAAATGAATCTACCCATGTATCATTAAATGTTTGGTTTTCTTCAGAAACTTTTCTTCGATTTATCCATAGTTGGCCTGGGGTGGGGGTGGGGGGGAGCTCAGTAAATCAGCGCAGGTCCGCAGATAAACAGGCAAGTGCTGTGAATTGTGACAGGTCCCAAGCGCAGCTTTTAACGTTCAGATGAAGGAGATTGCATTGGGACAAAGAGAATCTTTTCAGCAGCATTCGTCTAACATGAGAGCCTGCAGGAAGCTTGTTTAGCAGAGGAATGTAGCGATTTACTTAACTAGCTGATTTACTTAACTAGCTAGCGCTGCCTTCCGCTGCATTCCTGAGTGGAGCTTCAAGCAGATCAGCGGCTGTGCAGGCGCGTGTTTTGAGCGACGGAGCCGCAGCAGAGGGGTTCAAGAGCCACATGCGGCTCCGGAGCCGCGGGTTGCTGACCCCTGGCCTAACCAGTGAATTACTTCCTACCATAGTTGAAACAAAACCATCAGCAGCCAAGTATCTATTGCAGTGCTGCCTTTACATGTACAGTAGGGCATCACAATTGCATAAGCAGGAATAAATTTCTGTATGCCATAATATAAAGCAGCCATGACTTTTGTGGAAGGAGATATAAATCCTTTGGAAAAAGAAGCACAAATATGCAGACTGAAACACTCTCACTGCGTCTTCCAGAAATGCCATCTTTAACAAAATGAGAACGGGAAAGAGAAGGACAGAAAGCTTTTCTAGTGGTTATGCTCTTTGGCATTTTCAGGTGCAACTCAGGAGCCCATGTAGCCCTGGAGTATGGCAGAGATCCCAAAACTTGTGTGGAAGAGTGGTTCACATGTTAATTCTATGTTGGGTGGATTTGGAGTCAAATCCCCATGAGTCTCACTTGAGTTCAGCCATAAGTCTTGCTTGGTGGCTTTTCTCTTTCCACCTTCTCAGAGGGTGACTGTGAGTATGAAAAGAGATAACCTCTGAATGCTACGGAACCCTACTGATGCTAACCTGAACTCTTTGGGGAAGGGTGAGATCCAAAATGTGTTAAATAAACAAAAGCATGTGAATGTCAAATAATATAATAACTAAAGCTGTGTATTTAGATGAGAAGAGAGAAGAGTTACTCCACAGGCATAGCATGTATGACATCCTTCATCAGCCTGGTGACCTTCAGTTGCGTTGGGCTGCAAGTTTCCTCATTCCCAGCCACTGTGGTCAATTGGGAATTATGGGAGTTGCAGTCCAGCACATCCGGGGGAACCAAGGTTGGGGAAGGGTTAGCACTGGGGCAGATGCACTCCCTTCAGCTCTGCCTGTAACCCCTGCCACCTTTACTAGATGGGAGGGCAACTGGCTGAATGTCAATACCTGCTTGAAAAAGCACAAATTTATTTTCCCACTGTGGAGATGGGGAATAAATTGTATTACCTAGGCCCATTTCAAATCAAGACAGGAAGAGGAGACTTGACTTGTCCATCATTACGTATTCCTTGTGCAAGTTCTAAATAACCATCACTACATGCAAGAAGCCACCAAGAAGCCATCTCCAATTTCATCTTTTGTAAAGTGGTTTGGTAACTATTTGTCTTTTGGGGCGGGTGGGGGGTGATATCGTCAAATACCTTATCAAAATAAGGATTTAGCATGATGGCCTAAGATTGTTAACAAAGCAGAATGCAGAAGTGACAGCCCTTAATTCACCAACTTCAAACGTCATATCATCTTCTCGAGGAAAAAGATCTATATGTTTATGAGAAGTGTCTCAACATCACATACTCCCCCAACTTAGAATCTTGTGATAAAATGCCGACCATTGTACTTGACTGAAATAAGAACATTCACTGCATCCACAGATATTCTTCTAGAAGTGCACAAGATGGAAGTTACAGCATCAGCCAAAAGCATGAATTTCATTACCTCAGACCATGGTTTGTCTCATCATCAGAAGACAGTGTGCCATTACAGACATTTCCAAAGGAATTGCTTGACTTCAGCTTGGTGTCCTCATGGTCTACCGTAGCATCCTGTTTTTTTCTTCTACCAAAAAACTTCTTAAAAGGCTGGAATTTGCTTGCCTTTTTCTTGTCTGCAGATAAGAAGACAAATACACACAAGAGCTTATCAAGATGGCACCTCTGAGAACACTGGTGAATCACAACTCAGTTAGTTAAGCCCTCACCAAGGAAGAATGGGGCCAAAGAGCACTCATAAGCCTAAGCAAACTCTGTGCTTGGAATGTAAATATGTGTCTGCCACTCGCTGTCTAAGAAGGACCTACATTGCAAAAGCAAAAATGCAATCATTAAAACACCTGCCCTGTAGTTTTTAAGATTCACACTTTTAGTGTCAAAACAGACTCAGAGCCTAAAAGGACAAGGACTATTTGCAACTGCTAGAATGCTGTGGCACTAGGAACCTCATCGAGTAATTAATTTAGATTTTGCTTCAACATCCTGCTTTGTCCACATTGCTGAAGGAATGGCATTGGCAACAGATGCTAGCTGTCACAATTAGGAGAGCAAAAACTGCAGTTAGCTTATTATTTAAATACTGCTATGGGTCAGTGGGTGTAGTCCTTTGAACCACACAAATGTCTTTGCAGGTGGGGCAAAGGATTGAGGACTTGGCACAGATATTGATTTAGGGTTTGCTTCTTGTGTCAACACCATAACTGAGATTATGAACATCTAGGTAATTGCCGCATATCCAGAAGGAACTGTTATTTCACTATGCAGTTTAATCAACACCTGAAAACTTTATTCCTACTGATAATGGAGTTTCAGAGAGGTCAACAAAACACAGTCACCCTCACTTATTCTGTTTCTCTTAGCAATGTTGTTTATTTTAGAAAGGAAAACTACTTTCATCCTCTGAAGTCATTAACTGTGTGATTTCACTTATATAAACACCAATGAAGCCCCTTCAACACAACAAATCCACAACTGTAATTTCGGAGTTATAACTATAGTTTCTTATGAGACCCTCACATTAATTGTAGTAATTGGACTCCTATATGGTTACATTTATGGGCTGCAGCAAGATCGCACCTTCAGAGTTTTTCATAGGTTTCTACCCAGTATCCAACAGCTATATTCCAGCATTAAACCTGCTTTGGAAACTAGCCAGAGATCTTTGTCTAATAGGTGATACCGATATGCAATAAACAAACAAGCCAATAAATAACCATTGTCTGTTAGGTTTCATGTACATTAGTATAGGTTTCATGTATATATTAAAATCAAAACACAGATGAAAATTAAGGTCGATGTGTAAAAAATAAAATCATAGTAAGAACAGGTACTTAAAACATACAAATAACACTTTGAACAGAAGCCTGAACTTCTCTGAACAAGAAGATAAAACAGGGAAAACCATACTATAAAAGACAATTAGGGCCAGAGGTGCAATTAAAAGTAGCTTTATGCTTTAATGGTCATATGAGGGGGTGGGTGTTGCTCTTTAAGTCAGCCCTCGTATTTGGCAACCTTCGTTGTAATTCTGCTAAGTGGGGTTGTGGTCTCTGCCCAAAAGTTCTGCAGAGACAACCGTCACCCTGACTCCAGCCTTGAGAATCTACACCTCTGCCCTGCTTCTTGTCACATACTGCAGATGCAGATGACCAAGGGTCTGTGTCACTTCACAAGACCCTCAGTCTATACTACATATTAGAATGCATAGCTCAAAGGGGAGGGAGATAGGAACACATAGTAGCATTTTTTTTCTGAGTTGCATTTATTCAGTTATTCAGTGAAAGACTCCTCCATGGATCACTGCCTTGTTGTGGCGAAGGGGCTTGCGTAGCTCAATGAAACGATGAGCGATGCCATGCAGGGCCACCCAAGACGGTCAGGTCATAGCAGAGAGGTCTGACAAAATGTGATCCACTGGAGAAGGAAATGGCAACCCACTCCAGTATCTTTGCCATGAAAACCCCATGGATAGTACCAAAAGGCAAAAAGATATGATGCTGGAAGATGAGCCCCTCAGGTCGGAAGGTGTCCGGTATGCTACTGGGGAAGAGCAGAGGGCTAGTACTAGTAGCGCCAGAAAGAATGAAGCGACTGGGTCAAAGCCGAAAGGACACTCAGTTGCAGATGTATCTGGTGGTGAAAGGAGAGTCCAATGCTGCAAAGATCTATACTCCATAGGAACCTGGAATGTAAGATCCATGAGTCAGGGCAAGCTGGATGTGGTCAAACAAGAGATGACAAGACTGAACATCGACATCTTAGGAATCAGTGAACTAAAATGGACAGGAATGGGTGAATTTAATTCAGATGACCATCAGGTATACACTGCGGGCAAGAATCCCTCAGAAGAAATGGAGTAGCCTTCATAGTCAATAAAAGGAGTAGGAAAAGCAGTACTGGGATACAATCTCCAAAATGACAGAATGATCTCAGTTCAAATCCAAGGCAAACCATTCAACATCACAATAGTCCAAGTCTATGCCCTGGTGCTGAAGAGGCTGAAGTTGACTGGTTCTATGAAGGCCTACAACACCTTCTAGAATTAACACCCAAAAATGATGTCCTTATCATCATGGGGGATTGGAATGCTTAAGTAGGAAGCCAAAAGATAACCGGAATAACAGGCAAGTTTGCCCTTGGAGTAAAAAATGAAGCAGGGCACAGGCTGGTAGAATTTTGTCAAGAGAATACGATGGTCATAGCAAACACTCTTTTCCAACAACCCAAGAGATGACTCTATACATGGACATCACAAGACGGTCAACACTGAAATCAGATTGACTATGTGCTCTGCAGCCAAAGATGGAGAAAATGGTCTAGTCAGTAAAAACTAGACCAGGAGCTGACTGTGGATCAGATCATGAGCTTCTCATTGCAAAATTTAGGCTTAAATTGAAGAAAGTAGGGAAAAGCACTAGGCCACTCAGGTATGACCTAAATCATATCCCTGATGAATATACAGTAGAGGTGTCAAATAGATATAAGGAATTAGATCTGATAGACAAGTGCCTGAAGAACTATAGATGGAGGTTCGCAACATTGTACAAGAGGTAGCAACTAAAACCATCCCAAAGAAAAAGAAATGCAAGAAAGCAAAATGGCTGTCTGAGGAAGCTTTACAAATAGCTGAGGAAAGAAGGGAAGTGAAAGGCAAGGGAGAAAAGGAAAGATACACCCAACTGAAAGCAGAATTCCAGAGAATAGCTAGAAGAGATAAGAATGCCTTCTTAAATGAACAGTGCAAAGTAATAGAAGAATAGAACAGAATAGGGAGGACCAGGGATCTCTTCAAGAAAATTGGAGATATGCAAAGTTTCATGCATGTTTCATGCAAAGATGGGCATGATAAAGGACCAAAATGACAGGGACCTAACAGAGGCAAAAGAGATTAAGAAAAGATGGCAAGATTACACAGAGGAACTATACAAGAAAGAGCTTAACATCCCTGATAACCACGATGGGGTGGTCACCGACCTCGAGCCAGACACCCTGGAATGTGAAGTCAAATGGGCCTTAGGAAGTCTGGGCAACAACAAAGCTAGTGGAGGTGACAGTATGCCAGCTGAGCTATTCAAAATCTTAAAAGATGATGCAGTAAAAGTGCTACACTCAATATGCCAGCAAATTTGGAAAACTCAACAGTGGCCACAGGACTGGAAAAGGTCAGTTTACATTCCCATCCCAAAGAAGGGCAATGTCAAAGAATGTTCAAACTACCGCACCATTGCACTCATTTCACATGCTAGCAAAGTTATGCTCAAAATCCTACAGGCTAGGTTCTAGCAGTATGTGGACTGAGAACTACCAGAAGTACAGGCAGGATTTCGAAGAGGGAGAGTAACTAGAGATCAAATTGCCAACATACGCTGGATCATGGAGAAAGCTAGGAAGTTCCAGAAAAACATCTACTTCTGCTTCATTGACTATACTAAAGCCTTTGATTGTGTGGATCACAACAAATTGTGGCAAGTTCTTAAAGAGATGGGAGTACCTGACCATCTTATTTGTCTCTTGAGAAACCTATATGCGCGTCAAGAAGCAACAGTGAGAACTGGGTACGGAATGACTGATTGGTTCAAAACTGAGAAAGGAGTTTGGCAAGGCTGTATACTGTCGCCCTGCCCATTTAACTTATATGCAGAGCACATCATGAGAAAGGCAGGGCTAGATGAATCACCAGTTGGAATTAAGATTGCTGGGAGAAATATCAACAACCTCAGATAAGCAGATGATACTACTCTCATGGCAGAAAGTGAAGAGGAACTTAAGAGCTTCTTGATGCAGGTAAAGGAGGAGAGCGCAAAAGTTGGCTTGAAACTCAACATTAAGAAAACTAAGATCATGGCATCTGGTCCTCTCACTTCCTGGCAAATAGATGGGGAAGAAATGGAGGTAGTGACAGATTTTATTTTCCTGGGCTCCAAGATCACCGCAGATGGGGACTGCAGCCAAGAAATTAAAAGATGCTTGCTCCTGGGGAGGAAAGCTATGGCAAATCTAGACAGCATACTAAAAAGCAGAGACATCATCCTGCCAACAAAAGTGCATATAGTCAAGGCTATGGTTTTCCCGGTTGCAATGTATTGCTGTGAAAGTTGGACCATAAGGAAGGCTGAGTGCCGAAGGATTGAGGCTTTTGAGTTGTGGTGCTGGAGGAGACTCCTGTGAGTCCCTTGGACAGCAAGGTGATCAAACCGGTCAGTCCTAGAGGAGATCAACCCTGACTGCTCTTTCGAAGGCCAGATCCTGAAGATGAAACTCAAATATTTTGGCCACCTAATGAGAAGGAAGGACTCCCTGAAGAAGAGTCTAATGCTGGGAACAATAGATGGCAAAAGAAGAAGGGGACGGCAGAGAATGAGGTGACTAGATGGAGTCACTGAAGCAGTTGGTGTGAGCTTGAGTGGACTCCGGGGGATGGTGGAGGACAGAAAGGCCTGGAGGAATGTTGGCCATGGGGTTGCGATGGGTCGGACACGACTTCGCAACTAACAACAACAATTAATGAAAGTGCAGTATAGTTTTTAATTCTCACCCATTCTAATGTATTATGTTAAGCACTGTATGAAGTGGTTAAGGCTTTCACACATTAACTGATACACAAGTTGGTTGGCCATATTATTGGAATATTGGAATATAATGAGTTCCAATGTTTCTGATCCTTCATGGGACCTTGTTAACATTTGGTTACTGACCAGGGATGCAAATATGGAAACTCTGAAACATGTGAACAGGTCACCATCTTAGGAGAATGGATAATACTGTATATACCAGCATACAAGATGACCCTTATAACCAGAAATAGAAACACAAAATCAGGAGGGGGGTCAGCTTATATACCAAGTGAAAAGTGTTGATCATATTATATTCATTGTTTAAAAAGAACTGATAAGAACTATTGTATTTGCAAGCTCATTGTTATTAATAATCATAAAAAGCCCTTCTTACTAGTACTGGAGGACTCATCCTGCGTTGTGTTGCTGCCCACATGGGCCTCCTCCCTCTCGCCCCCCCCCCGGTGCCCATTTGCAGTGCTGGCGCCAGCCGTCTTCCCTGACCAGCCCCAGCCAGCCAGCCCCCTTGTGGGTAGCTGCCAGCTGCCAAATTGGAGAGGAAACATGGCCATTAGCTAGAATATGGTAACGTGATATCAGAGAGTCTAGAAGCTTCCAAGCTCCTTGAAAATGAAAATAGTGAAACAAAAAGTGGAAGTCATCTTATACACCCGACATATGATAATCACCACAAAAACAATCCAAAATATCAAGCTCATCTTATACCCACATCAACTTATATGCAATTGTATGGTAATTGCTTAATTGAAAAACAAGAAACTCATGGGCAAAATATCACATGGTTACTAATAATGTCACTGTAAAAGAGTAACATTATCTGACTTGGTATGTAGGGTAGGCACTTTGGAGTTCCCCCAAAGGAGGAAACGCATTGCCAAAAGAAGAGGACAGGAATGAAGGCAGCAATTTCTGCCTAGGTATTTTGTACTTTGATGCCAATTGAGACATAACAGCTCATCAAGCTGTAGATGACTTGGTAGGCTGACTATTGTGCCCACTTGTTCAGTCTTCTGCCCAGGTGCTAACTGTGGGTGGGCAGCAGTTCTTAGCTTTAAACTGGATTTGGACAGGACCACCCTTCAGACATGGGCTGTCCTCTAGAATAGAAGATACCTGGCCACCCAAACACAGAGGAACAAATATCCCAGTGAAAGCCATACCTGCAGAGATTTTAATGCAGGATTTGACCGAGCAGGTACATCCCAGGACTACCTAACAGGAGAGGGCATATATAGGATGGTTAGCCTGCATCCATTATCTTTTAAGTTTACTAGGAGGGAGCTGGTTGAGCAAAAGAAATCGTGTTTTCCCTGCTTTCTTAGCTCCCCTCTGCTAAGCATACACAAAAGTTAAAAGGGAGCTACTTAGGGTTACAAATCCCCTTTGGCTGAACAGTCCCATGACATGTAGCTTTCTGCACAAAGTAGACCTTTCTGGCATTAAAACGATTACCCCAAAGCCCAACACACTCAGGATTTGTCAAACTACACTTGAAATGAATGGGCAGCAGCTTTGACTCCTTTTTCCCCTCCTGCGCCACATTATTTTAAAAACGGGATTTCTCTTTTTGCAACATTTATTGCTTAGCCACCTTGGATTCCTTGCATAAGGAAAAAAAGGTGGGCTATCCATTTAATACCACACGAAAAGAACATTTAAAGAATAAATACATGTATTTTCATAGGGCTTGCACACTGCATGAAAGAAATAGACTATGATCTCTTTGTATCAGTGAGTGTTGCAATTGTTATTATTAAAATAAAATATTTTAGTTTTGCTATCTTGAAAAAGAAAAAATAACTTATCAGTAAAATACTTCATTTTGCACCAATCATTTATGCATTCCTTGCTTTGCTGGGTTGACTATTTACCAAGTGGTACCACTAGTTCATGCTAATTGTCTCAAACAATACCTAACAGGGGCTAAAGAAAACACTCCTTGCATGTCTGAATGTTTGACCAGGGGCAAATGTGTAGCTGAATCCTCCTCATTACTTGCCAGGACACAGAAGACTTTACTGCGCAATCCTGTGCATGCCTAATAAAAATGCTGTATTTAGTTTAATGGGATCTATGCAAGGTCTCTATGTACAGGATTCGAGCCTTAGCATGTTCTCACCTGATGAATGGTCTTCTGAATCTACCCACAGGCTGCCTGCCAAGCATAAGGCATTGCTTGTTATCATGGCTGATAGGTGCTATTCTACACCTATCTAACGTGGCCACTGCAAGGTCTGGGGCATGGGTGACAGGCAACTACGGTCGGGGTGCCAGGACCAGGGGGAAGTGCCAGGTGGGATCCAGCAGCAGATCAGAGCCAGAAGCAAGAGGCACATTTTTTAACAGTCCAGGGTCAAAGCTGTGGAGACAACAGATTCAAACAAACACAGTCCAAGATATCACCATCCAAAGGCAAAGACCAAGAGCAGAGTCCAAAGGTCGAGGCCTGGTGCCTTCCTTATATTCTTTTTGGCACTGGGCAAAGACCTTCCTTTTTAAACATATATATATTAATAGTTAATACCACTTAACCTTTATTTTGTATTTTTGTACATATTTTATTGAGATTGTATTTTAATATGTTGTAGTTGATTTTTATTGTGTTTTACCTTGTGACTGTGAGCCGCCCAGAGGTGTTGTGGCACAATTGGGTGGCATGCAAAAGTTCTAAATAAACAATAAATAAATTCCAGAAAGATAGTCACAAGCAAGGGGAGGTAAGAGAAGGAGGCTGTGGGTACCTGGGAATCTGGCTCAGACTGGAACAAGGCAGTAGGCAGGGCAGAGACCAAGAGCCAGGCCAAGCAGGGCAGAGAATCAAAGCACAAGGATGGCTTCTGTTGTGTGATCAAGATCAGCAGTGCAGGGAGGCCTTTTATGCTGGTCTCCAGGGGCTCCAGCTGCACTGCATAACTGCTCCTTAGCTGTTCCCTGAAAGTACCTGCAAAGCAGATGTTCCTTCTTCTGCAGACACTTGCAGGGTCGCTCAGGCCCTGAGCCTGACACCCACTTGCAAATCGCCAAAAAAGAAAAGTGTGCCACCCAAAAAGGGCATGCATTTGCATATGCTAATATACTCAAACAAATAGATAAGTTACTATTACTATACTTTTTATAATGCTGAGGACTGTGACCAGGTGAACAGTGCCCAGCTTCTAACTGGTGAAAGGCAACACTGCTCATGGTTTTAAAATTAGACAGGATGGCTCATCAAATAGAGGAAAGTCCTCTGGCATCTCTTCAAATAGAGGCCTGTTGACTCTAAAAGAGGACACAAGGATACTCTGTCACCAGGCAGGCATTATCATCTCTTAGAAATCTGTTTTTATTCTTGGTTGCTGTATTGAGGACCAGTGTGCCTGAAAACTGGTTCATGGATATTACAAAATGTACTAACAGCGTAACAGCCATTATTTTGTTTTTTGAAACTGGAATTAAATCAAGAAAAGCGTTCTTGTTTCAAGAAAATTAAATTAAGTAGAAACAGATACACGGATATAGGTTTCATGAAAAAGGTGGCACTGGCGAGGAAAACAACTATTATTTACCACATTGTCACATAAGAATGCTTCTTACTTCATGAAATTCAAGCTGGAAAGGGAAATAATAAGCCAGATACAGTATTTCCTCCTATTATGTCTGACCCATAATCATATCACTAAAGCCAAATTACAAGATAAAGCATTTAGAGCTCAACAACAGATTGCTGTTCGTGTGTCTCTAATACTGCATCACTCAAACTTCAGGAATGAATTAATGAGTCTGTCATGGTTTGAAGCACATTTCCATTCAGAAGGGAGAGAGTATTTTGAAAGTATACATAGATGTATTTGCCACACAATATGGATTGAAAAGATAGATTCTGAGGAATCCAAATAAATACTATTCAATTCCTTATCATTTAAATCTTAATCTAAAAGCTTTGAGGGAACATTTAAAAAAAAAAGATTATCGGATCAAAGGCAACAACAAAAACAAGCAAGATGAGCTTTCTAAATGAGCATTTTTAGGCTATTCAAAGCTTATTCTTAGTTTATTTCAAATCAAGTCCTGCTTAAAGTAGCTTCCATGTTCCATATTTTCTCCCAAACATAAGGAACAACCTCCTTCCATTTTCCAAGCCATATGTGATTATTCCATTTGGTTAATTCTTAGGATATCCAAGGGCTCCTAGGCCTTAACATTTCCTGAACATCTTCAGATCACCACTTGTAGACATTACATTTTCATAATTGCCACTGAATCCCAAATTTTAATCTTGAAATGTAGATGATCACATCATCTTTGAGCAGTCTATTGGTAAATAGCGATTACATCTAATACTGGTAGATGGGCATCTGTATTTAGCAAAGATAATGCAACTCCCTATGTTTCTGCTTAAGCAGCTGGGATTAAAGAAAAGACTAAACAGCAGTCTCTTGTCCCAACACATCCTCAGCAGTCAGCTCCCCTGCCCCACATTCCTCAAAAGACATAAATGCTCTCACGGATCCATGCCTGCTAGAAGGTACATCCCTTGGCTTTATAGATTATTTTTCTTAATGTCACCTGACATCATAGCTGGCTAGTGATCATGTGAACCAATCCTGTGTTTTCCTCCAAATAATCATCTGTTAACCAGCATGTCTAAGGCATTGTTGAATATCATGGACATGCTACTGCTCCCAAATCACATTTTAAAACTTCCAATCTAACTAGTAGGAGACAAAAGGTTTCAAGCCACCGCTGGTGACATGGTTCACTCATTTGCCAGCTTTGCAGCTGGTGCAGGAAGGAAGCAAGTTACAAAGCTTTCCACACTGGTCACCTAGTGTTAGAGATCCAAAATTGTCTAGTTGATACTAGGTGGCTGCCATGCGGAGAATTTATCCGGGGACAGCTAGAAATATATCTAGCTGTCAGAACAGAAGTTATACCAGCTGTTTGTTTTCCCTCTCTCTTTATTTTAAAGGTACTATTTTTGAAAACCATGGGAGACCTTCTGCAATTTCTCCTGATCAACACTAAGACCAATGCATAAAACCAGTGCCATCATAATTAAGAAAATAAGTGCTTTGGCAAGACTGAAGCTGATGGACCAGGAATATCATTTGATTTCTATAATTTCCATAAAGTGTTTTCCACTGTATAGATCTAACTGAATAAAAACTGAGGGTTATATCTGGCTGTGTTCAGCCACAGCAAAACAGAATGTACAAATAATTACCACCATTTCAAAAAGGCAGTGAGAAGCAAATTCCATGGCCCCAACAATCCCATGTTGATTATTCTATTTGTTTGCTAGATCTTTGTAATGATACATTTGACAAGACCCTGGATTCATTAACAGTTACTAAGTATTACTTTTTAGTATTTTTGCATCATTGAATGGGGAATATGTTTTAGCAATGCCGAGCAGAAGAAATACTTGAAACATCTTCTGGAAGAAAAAAGAAGAAACTTATTTTGTTATTTAATATTTTCTAAAATTTTACATTTTTAGGAAAAAAAGTAAAACATGTGCACTTATGCACCTATCACTTTGTCTCTTGTTACCACACTCCCAACCATATTTCCTGTCCACCCTTATGCTGTTGTTGTCAAAGGGGCTGGAAGAAAAAGAAGATATGTGGAATTGAGAAATTGACTTGACTGCGTACGGCTCTTTAAAACAATGTTGCACTCTTTTTGCTGGTGGGGAGTGATTTTTAAGAAGCACTTTTCAAAAATTAAAAAGTGAGACATAAGAATTCAACAACATTTAAAAGCAGTTCATGAAGTCTACATTTAACAACTATATAAAGCATGTGATGAAAAGCCAGATGCTACATCCATCCAGGACAGCAAAAGGGCCACGAAGGATTGCTTCAACAGCAATACTGCTTCAAAGAAAACAGTTCAAAGCAGAGACTGATCGTGTTTGTTAGATGCCACATAATTTATTTGTAGTGTTCTACAAATCTATAGAAGTCTATGAAAGTTCGGCTCCTGAAAAAACATGATCACACCCAATAGAGCACCTCTCCCAACCTGAATCTACCCATATACTACAGTCAACATCAGAAGCCTTCTTCCAAGTGCTCACTGCTTTGTCCTGTCAAAAAAAGAGCCTTTTTTACAGCTGCCAAAAGTAGCTCCTCTCATAAATGAAGAGGGCTGTATTTTTCCACTTTGTGGAGTACTTAGGTGTTTGGGAAGGAGTGAAAAGGGTGGAGGAACTCTCAGTTCCACTCTTAATGGCTAAAGGAATTTGCTGCAAAAGGGTGACCTACTCATAGCCCTTCTGCAAAGATCTTCTCGACAGCTGTTGAACCAGCTGTGCAGTGAAAACACAGTAATATATTTGAAACCTGGCTTTGTCAGTGCTCATGGATGCTGCCTGCCTTGAGAGAAGGCACTTACCAAGACAGTGGCCAGGCAAGGCTTCAAATTTCAGGTAGCTGGAGTTGTGCACTTTGGCAACACTGGACTATTGGCCAATAATAAATAAATGATGTTAACAAAAACATTTGCACATATTTCTGGTGCAATCAAGGGTTAGTGGAGACAACTGGTTTCTATAGCCATGTCTCCACATTAACCGATGTAAATGTATGCAAGCTACGACATCTTTCTGGCTGATGCAGTTCCTCTCTCCTGGCATCATGCAAGTAGCCGCTCTTCAAGCACAGTAGCATTATGTGCTTAAGCATGATCCAGCTTCTTGGTTTCATACACCACCTCCTTGCCTCAGGCAGGCTGCAGCAGTCTTTCTGCTGTCGGGAGAGCTGTGCAAAACCTTATTAATAAGCCAGTTCAATTTCCCGTTTTCGTATCTGGAATGTTCAGTGGAAGATACAGCTGGGAGTTGACACAGGCTTAGATTTTCCTACAGCATGTGCCAGGTTGGTCCACAAGGAAAGATGGATCCAGTTTTCAAGTATATCCAGGTAGAATCACTTGTTTACATCAAAATGCTTGCTATGCCTGCTTTGAATACCAAAGACTCATAGAGACAAATGTAATTTGCAGGTACTGGCAGCTAACGTAATTATCATTTCTGGAAAGACAGAGTGTTACCATTCCCACAAGCAAAATTCTGTATGGAATAAAATTACAATTTGAAATGCTCTTGTTTTTCTGAATATCAAACAACATTAGATTACTGTCAAAAAGCTTGTCAGATTTTCCAAAGCATGCTGGGAAAATCCCTTCATGTTCTGAATGGCTGCATTTTTCCTGATATCACTTTGTACAGAAAAGCTTTTTTTTTTTTTTTGAGTCAAGAAACCATGTAAGCAACAGTAGATTATACAGCAAAAGCATTCAGTAGCATTCAGAACCTATTTAATTTAGAAATAAATTTACACAATCTCAACACCGAAATTTGATTACGTATAGCTAACTATAACATATTAATCAAAAGTGTCTATCATAGTTCCACTTATTAAAAAAGCTAGAAAATATCCATCATAAAGAATGTCTGAGCTATATGGGGGAGCTGAAATACTGCAGAGCCCCTGTGAGTGCAGCTGTTGCAGACACTGTGTTATTCCCATCTCTGCAGCCCTCTCCACATGCTCAGGGCCTTATTTTCCCCTGGAAGAGCAAGCAGCAGCCATTCAATTCTATGCAAATTCTTGTACAGGAATTTGTACAAGTGCATCTGGGGATACTTTTGCTTTCTTCCCTGAATGACGGGTTGATCTAGAGTGAGTGCCTTCCGGAAAGCAACCTTTTGCCCGCCCTGTCCTAGAGAGGCCAAATGCCTCCCCAGCCATGGCCCTAATTCTAATCTAGCTAATTTATCCTGCAAGACATGGCAACAGCTAATAAAAGCAGTCTGCCACTGTTTATATAGTCACATCCTGGATTTTGTTTCTTAGCATCACAGTGAAGTGAGACGGCAGGGAGGCAGTCTTGACAGGCAGGAATACATTGGCATGGGGGCGGTCAGGCGGAGGAGAACAGAAAGCAGAGCACACTGCTTTGCTAATGATCTGTTCAGTAAATGCTGTTTCACAGCTACAGAGAATCACGTCTCAGATCTGCCTCTCCACAGAATCACAGAATAGTGGAGTTGGAAAGGGCCAGAGGGTCATCAGGTTCAACCCCTGGCTGTTACAGGACACCAAGTTACACCATCCCTGTCAGATGGCTGTCCAGCTGCATCTGGAATACCTCTAGTGTGGGAGAGCCCACAACTGCCCTATGTAGTCACTGGTTCTGTTGTACTGCTCTGACAGCCAGGAAATGTTTCCTGATAGCTAGCTAGAGCCTGACCTCCTGTAACTTGAGCACATTATTCTGTGTCCTGCACTCTGGGACAATTGAGAAGCGATCCTGTGCTTCTTCTTTCAAGTACTTGAAGAGTCCTATCATATCTCCCCTTAGTCTTCTCAAGGCTAAGCATGGCCAGTTCTTTCAGTCTATCCTCACTGGGCTTTGTTTCCAGTCCCAGGATCATCCTTGTTGCCCACCTCCGAACCCTTTCCAGCTTGTCTGCATCCTTCTTCAACTGTGGTGCCCAGAACTGGACACAGGATTCCAGATGAGGCCTAACCAGTGCTGAGTAAAGGGGAACCAGTGCATTTGAAGCACAAGTTAGAGGCAGGCACATTTGGAATAAATTGGTTCAAAACTGGGGCCAAATTATGGACAGAGGAAAAGAGAAACTTCACCTGAAACCAAAGGTCCACAGGAACCGAGCCTAGACTCCCAGCCGACCACTACAAGTTGGAAAAAATTGCCCTAGGTCATAAGCAGACACCTACAAGGGGGTTTCAGGACTCGCAAGGCCTTGTGAGATTAGCTGGAGCCAAGCTGCAAGCCGTAGTAGAACAAAACATGCAGGATTATTACTATCAGGGAACTGCTAGCCCCATCGCAGACCTTCCTTGAGAACAGACTATGCTTGTGTGGGTGTGTATCTATGTGCACACACATGCAGACTTGTACAGGAACTTCTCGAACTTGTAGTTTGAGAGACAGAGAGTTGCATGTTCCCTGTATGACATGCTCTTTCAAGAACTACATCCCTGATTATCTCAGGGTGCAAGAAAGCACAATATGGGGAGGGCATTTATGTACATTCCCTGTTCCTTGTTGGCATTCCCAGCGCTCAAGCAGGATGAGACAACAAGCTGCAATACCCAACCAGTGGTAAAAAGGAAAGAAAACACCATATGAAAGACACAGGTCCCAGGGACAGTGGCACGAAGATGTACCGTCTCAGAATGTATGCAAGTTAGGTCTCCGCTCCTTAGAGCACATAAAAGAACAGGATCCCAGGGGAAAAGAGTGTATCTAAAGGCATTTGTCACTAACATAAAGAATGTAGATAAATGCCCTCCCCATATGGTGCTTTCTTGCAGCCTGAGATCATCAGTGGGGGCTTTCTCTGAATGCAACTCCAGAGAGGGTGTTTTCCGTGGTAGCCCTCCAGTCAAGGCTGGCCCAAGACACCATACTGCCTGAGGCAAGGGACAAGATGGTGCCCCTCTCATTTCATGGACAAAGTCTTCCTGGACAGGCAGATGCACCTAACAGGAAGGCGGCAGGCTAACTTAGGGGGCACAACACAGGCTTCAAGGCACATGGCTGGCTGGCTGCCTCCCAGCATCTGCCTCCTGTTGCAGAGCGTCCTTTTCAGAGGCCTGTCTGGGTCCACCGTAAAATCTTTCTGGCACGCAGCAAGTCTTTGTTTATCATCCCAGAATCAATAAAACTGTATTGTGCTAATGTTTCTAACATTTTAATTCTGTTAACATTGCTGATAAAATTTAAAATGTCACTGGGGGTGTATTCTTAGCCTTATGCAATTTCTCTTGTTCTTCTTGTATTAGGATCATAGTTGTCTGTGCCGGGTTTCTATTTCTTAGATTACAGTGTTTACTTAATTGCATTTTTTAAAAAAAGGTTTTAATTTAAAAAAATGTTTTTGTTTCTCACAGAACACTTGCTATAGAGAGACACATCAATCAAGTAAATAAGCAAATGCTCAATGTTCATTTCTGGCTATTGATACAGTAAGGCAGCCCGAGGTGTAAGAAGGTAAAACAAGGAGCTAAAACAAGCTTTTAAAAAGGCTAAAGCAGCTTTTTAAAAAGGCCTTTCCTGCAGTGGACCCCCTTTAAACTCTTTCAGATGGATCCAAAGGAATACCCTTGGGAGTCCTAGTAGTGGGCAGCATGTGGATTTCCAGATATTTGGACCTAAAGTTCTCATGATTCCCCCACTGTTGACTATATTTGCAATGGCTGATGGAAATTTTGGGCAAAACCAATGGAGGATTACAAGTCTCAACTCCCCCCCCCCCCCCGCCACCCCCAGTCTAGAATATGCCTGCAACTGCTTGACCCTGATCCTTCTCAGTTAAACGTATGGAGGATTACAAGTTCCCCACCCTAGTGTAGAATATGGCTGCAACTGCCTTCTTCAGTTCTTCCCATAACAATGAGAGAGTGAATAAAGCATAGGGCTGCCTTGCTCCTAATATGTGAAGTGGTTTATAGAAGATAAGTTATGTTCTAGCTCAAATTTTGTCTAGCATATATGGTGGGCGTTCGTAAATTTTCATCCTATGATGAATCTGGTCAAAATAAGTTTGTCATTATTTATTATTATAGACATGCTTGCTATCTAACCTGGACCAAAGAATAGACAGAGTACACAACTAGAGTAGAGGACCTGTAAAAATATATGAAAAGGTCTCCGCATGATCTCCAGATAACAGTTCACCTTCCCCAGTCAAAAAAAGTCATGGAAATGCTTGGAAAGCATGAGGGAGGTCTTGGAGGAGGATGACATTGTGTGAAACACATGCAAACTAGCATGAGTGAGGAATCATGAAAGTATGATAATTGCCTTGGGTAAAGAAGCCTCCACCAAAAACATCCAGGAGGCTTAAGACTGAAGAACCTGGATTGCGTAAGTCTATTCGAAACTTATCAGGGCACAGTGACTTGGCACTGAACTTATTCTTAACTACTCTTATTCTTCCTTCTAATTGCAGGGGTTGTATGAGAAAGTCTTCTTCTGTTTCTAAGAGATAGGACAACTTTATGCCATCTAGGAAGTGTATAATTTGTCTGTTGGATTAATCTCCTTGGAGCATAGTTCTGAATAACTTTTGTAGGCCTTGCATATGAATGTCTGATGGGGTGACATGTAGTTTGCTTTACGCATCTTTAACCTTCCACTGACAGGTGGGTTCCAACACACCCTAGCAACACTGAGAAGGAAACTTTCAACCTTGACAAGATGCAAACTGCCATGCAGGATTTCTTGGCCTTGTTGTAGTGCAAAATCTATATTTTTAGTTTTTATAGCTTTGGGAGTTAATTCTACCTCCAGTGGAATGACTGAAGTAACTGAAATTTCATGCACCTAAAAATATTAGAGGTAAAAGTAACCCTACCAAATGCTGTGGGATTTTATTTGTTACTAATTGTGTATATGAATGTGTAGCCCAGTACCTGTTCGTTCGTTCGTTCTTTCTTTCTTTCTTTCTTTGTAAGAAAGGAGCAGAAAGGGCTAATATTTTACCTATTAATGGACAAATTACTCCTTTTTTACCTCACTAACTTAAGAAAACCTAGTCAACAGTACCTCATGGGTTTACAAAAGTCTTTTAAAAACCCAATATTTGGAAGCATCTTCACCAGTAAAACCCTTCCTTTTAACTCAGCAAAGCTATTTTCCTTTGCCCAAAATATACTGATCTGCCTTTTGGAGTCACTGTAATTCCAATTGCATCAAGCATTCATGCAGCAGGAATGCAGCACATGTAGCCAGAGCCAGATTCATGTTGATGAAAAACACCTACAAGGGATAGTGTAGCAGGCTTTTAAAAGTAGGACAATGTTATTTCTCTTTGTTGTGCCTATTTCCCCTTCCATGAAAATTTTCCATAGGTAGACACTTGTTCTAAAATGTTCCAAAACTGTAGAGGAGGAAACAGAGCTGGGAATAAAGATGACTGGAACCAGGCCACTAACAAATTCTGTAGATTGTCGCTCAGCTACAGATGGGAAAATGAGTGAGAATGAAACTTATCAGGCTTCCTCAAATTTCATCTTAAAGTTCAGTCTGTCTCACTGCTGAATGAAAGTTTTTGTTGTTGCTGTTCCAATGGACTAAGCCTGCATAAGAGTGCACATGTTAAAAATGTATATCCAAATGGACACTCTTTGATTGACAAAAGCACGAAAATTCTTTTTTTTCTTCAAGATGTACATTAAAAATACATTTTTTTCATGAACACATATTGTGAACACAATTGCAAGCCTGAAAAGATGCAAGGTTTGCCTGGAATATGCCTGTGCTTGCATTGTGTATGCAAACAGGTCAAATTCTGACACTGAACAAATGGAAATGACATTTTTCGGTATTGATCATTAGATGTTATATTATAGTGGCATCTAGTGCATCACCACAGTAAAAGATAGTTGCACATTAACCTGGTTTGCACGATCAACACACTCCACCATGGATGATTTAAACAATGTGTTTATTGACCTATTGACTGCTGATCTAAACAAATAAGCTTGTTTTGATCAGCAGTCTATGCTGGACTCCATTAGTCTAATTATCTACCTGTCTGTAGTTTGTCATGTCATCCAAATTTGGGCAGCATGACTAATTTGAGGGCGAAACAACCCTGAATAACCCACAGTCTGTTTAATTGTGTAAACTGACCTGTTTTTGCAGTTGGGTGAGAGAAGCCCTTTGACAAGTATGGAAGGTTCCATAAATATACACTTACTTTTTTCATATGAGGCTTATTGCCTGTTCGTAAGTACTTCTTTCTACAGCTTTGGCATTATTCCTCACCTTCTATGTTAATTTCTTTTCAGAAAAATCCCAGCTAATCAGGAATTACATACATACGTGGCATGCCAACATATAATCACACAGCCAGTCCAGTCTGGCTACAAAAGAGCCAAATATGACAAAGCTATCAGCTTTTATTCTGAACTGGCAAACATTTTCACATCATTCAACAGCCCTTCTCAAAAACTTGTAAAAGCATGACAAGGGTTTCATAGTGTGGAACCCATTTTGATACACACCTAATTAGTCCCCAGCCAGAGTGGATGGAAAGATAGGAATAGAGTGATGTAGATTCATGAGTTGCTAACCACAGATATAAAACCACATTAACTATACAACTCACTGGCCTTGGTATACACTGAGCAAATATACCCAGTTCTCTTTAGCTCATAGCAACCAATTTTGGTCTTAACACTCACCTAATTCAAAATGAAAGTATGGAAACAACCATTTGCAGTTAGGGGGAAAAATGGCAGAAATTGTTGCAGTTTGGGTAAGTGAATCATGAGGGGGAATGCTTACATAAAGATATATTTGATTCTGAGTTTGATTACATAGCTGAATTTTGGAGCAATGTGATCCAATGATATATCATGCTTGTGACAATGATGAGGAAATAAATAATATCATAAGTGCTTCCAGATGGAAAGCTCTGAGTGGTACCAAGCAAAAGGCACTGCACAGGATTGTTATCTTTTCTTCCTTAGGGTACAATCCTACCCTTTTTCTATCTAAATGTGCATAGGATTATGCCCATAATTTTTTTTCTGGCAAAAATTCATGTAGATAAATAATAGGAAAAGACAGGAGGGTTATAATTTGAAGACAATGTCATCTGGACTCCCTGTAAAAATCCCATGAGTGAGGAAGGGTATTTGCACAATAGAAGTCTCATCTGGAAGCACCCTATATGAATAGACAGTGAAAGTCTCCAGGCATAAATCAAATCTTGTAATTGCTCATGCCTGAGTAAGTTTGGGTTACTTCCCCAGCACCTGTTACTTCTCCAGCACTATCCATTTACTGTAATGTGCAGCGTATATTTTAAAAGCAAAAAGAAGTTAGTCAATGTTGCTTCCCGTGGTGCATAAAAATCTATTTCCTTAACTACAGTACAAAGGAAAGAGCTTTAAAAAGTTCACCAGCTTGACAAATGTGAATCCTTTCCTTTGTAGTCGACTAACACGCTGTACTCCCACACACACAAAGCAAAAGCTTCTTTATATTTCAGGGCTATGGTGCAAGAAGCCAAGTGATCATTTAATTTGCAGTTCTGAAGAAGAGAGTAGCTAAATCCAAATCATTTGGATGTCACTTTTTAGTCACTAACTTGGCAACGTTCCTGAAGATCATGGGGATAGTAATGGGCACCCGACCCATTAGACCCCGCACATTTTTCTCACTTGTATCAAATGCATCACATAATCAGGCAGGCCTCCAAACACATTAAGTTAGCTGTTCATGGACTGAAGCCAAACCTTGACTCAGGTGCTAACACAGCACTGAATTTTCCAGCAAGCAGAGCAATTAATTGGTTTTTGGCATCTTTGTGCTGTGTTTGATACTGAGTATTTTGTGAGTAAATCACATAGTTCCTTCGCTTTCCCTGCACCCGGCTCCAGATCCTGATTCTCCAAAAGCTACCAAGTTGGCCTGCAAAAACACTCCTCTAGTTCTACCCATTGACAAGGTGTTTTAAAGATTTTAAAGATTTAAATGGCAACAATCCAAAGGCCCCTATTTAGGCCTTTGGGAGTCCTTGAACTGTTAGAATGGACTAGATAGTTCAATGATCTGAGTCAGTTTGTATGTCACCCTAAGCCATACTGGGGAATAACCCATGTTATTCCTCACAGACTATTATGAATCTTCCAGACAGGAGGTCTCAAAAAACAAAAACAAACAAACAAGCCAACTTAGAAGATAGCTGAATGGGCCCCGGTGAGGTAAGCAAATTTTTTGCTTCCTGATAGGGCAGGTGCCCCATTTTCTCTCTATTTTTCAGCCATCCACCAAAGTTTTCCTTTAAAAAGGACCAATGTGGTGTAGTAGCTAAGATTGTGGGATTAGGACTGAGGAGGTTCGAGGTCTAGTCCCTGCTCAGCCACAGAGCTCAGTGGGTTACTCTGGGCCAGTCACAGACTCTCAGCCGTTTTTCTACACCATCTATATTTCCATAGCAAACCTCTAGAGGAGAGGAGGAGGAGGAGAATTATGTGAGCTGCTTTGAGTTCCCTGAAAGGAAAAAAGGGGGATATAAATATACTAAATAAATAAATACATAGATAGCAGGAAGGTTTCTGCACATTTAAAGGTTGGGCAGTAAACAGAGAATTAATTTGTGCAAGTTTGAAGACTTGGTAGTAAAAGAGGGGCAGAATTGCACAAATTTGCTGAAGTAATCCCAGGAGGAATTGCTCTGGAAAAGAGCTGCAATACAGGTAGGGGCCATAACACCTATTTGTCAATGTCGTCATGACTCAGGGAAGTGTTGAAAGTGGGGAGGGGGGACACTGATGAGTGGCGGCTCAAGGTTTGCTAGCAAGAGAGTAACATTGCCAAGTGGAAGATACTGCCCCCATCCTTTTCGGAGTCCCTCCTTAGCGAACTTTTTGCACCCCTTTCCATGCACAATAAGTTCATACAGTGTTTTACTATTAATTCCCTACACACACACACACCAGTCTTTCACAAGTGTGCACAGACTAGCGTATGTGCAGGCTCAGCTTCTTGTGACAGCTGCAACATACAAGGCAATTGAGAGGCCAGAAGACAGCTTAATACCTGCTTTGTGAAAGTCCATGTGGGAGGGATAAGGAACACGAAAATATGCTCATGAAAACAAGGAACATAAATATGCATTTACGTGCTTCTGAAACAGCCCTCCAACCCCCCCCCCCCAAAAAGCAGCAACTGAGTGACAGTCCTGCCAAAGTGCCCTTTCTGTGGAGGGGCAGTCACTGGTGAGGATGGAGGGAAGCTGCGTGGAATGGCAGCGGCTTTTTTGCCACTCTTGCTCAGCGGCTCTGTAGATGCTCGGCAGAAGCCACGCTGCCAGGTGCGGATGTCACAACGAGCCACCCCGAGAGCAAGCTGCACTTCGAGGCATGGATCCTCGGGGTGGCTTGCCTGGGCAAAACTACCCACACAAATCATCCATGCCAGATGTGCATGTTGCGGTAAACTGCACAAGGCTCGCAACCCAGCATCTCCTCTAAACATAGTCAGAATAAGGCAGCTTCAGAAGCACATCCATATCCACACTTGGCTGGCAGCTTTCTTGAAATGTGCGGCAAGAAGAATTTGCACCTCTTCCCTTACTATTTGGGGGGGGGGGTGCAGGGAGATTTGTCATCTGAGCACAGAGATAGACTGACACATCAACTTCAAGTACCTGCTGAAGCTCCCCTGCATGGTTGCTCTATGCTAAAAAAAGAGGAGAAAGGAGGGGAAGAAAAGTCCATGTGTGCAAGATAGTTGTGATTTATCAAAATTTGTGTAGTCTTTTGCAGCCCCAAGATCCACAGGGCAGAGTAGTCAAACCATTGTCAAACTTGCAAATCTCTTATCTGCTTTAACTTCCTTATCAAATAAAGCAAAAATCCAGCAAACATATTTCTTAATTCTACAATACTTAAGTGTCCTCAATATATGCTCTCAGAACAGGATTAAATAACACAACATGTGCTCAGCATTTTAGGGCATTCCCTTATTTTTCCTTTATTTCCATGTTGAAAAGCCTGTCCCAGCAGTCACCATGGGTTGTGCTGCTTGGTTTCAAACAATGAGGTTTGAATTATAATGATGCAGGCAAATTTCCAAACATTTCCATGTTAACATTAATGCAATAAATGCAAAGAGATGTTTCTGTGTTTGCTTTGCACTCACCTCCATGGATGGTAAGAAATATTGCCTTTATTTACAATGACCCTTAGGCTGCAATCTTATACTCACCTAGGAGTAGGGCTTGCTGAATTCACTGTGGAATTCAATCAATTCACTACAGTGGAACTGGAAACATCCCACTGTTAATATATCAAGATTCTTATGGTGACAAAATGCTGG
The DNA here is from genome assembly GCF_004798865.1 of Varanus komodoensis. Taxonomy (NCBI): domain Eukaryota; kingdom Metazoa; phylum Chordata; class Lepidosauria; order Squamata; family Varanidae; genus Varanus; species Varanus komodoensis. The sequence continues at coordinate 24,839,120 of NW_025336598.1, read as the reverse complement.
TGTCCCATAATTATAGTTTTATAGGAACATTTGGTTCTATCTAAAGACATACAGATATTTGCAGAAATCAAAGGAAAATTACGACATTTCAGTTCATTCCTGATGTGAGGAAAAGGAATGTACTAATATTAATAATACAAAATAAATAACCAAAGTGAAAAATGAAGTTTCTAGCTGCCCTGCTTATAATCTAATACCGACATAATTAGAAGAGGTTCACGTAATAAGACCTGAAAATAAGCTACAAGGGCTGTCCTAAGTGAGACAGGTATACTGTCATTTCTCAGTTCCTCAGCTGGGATCAATATGCCAATTTAAAAAGAAATAAAAACATTAGTCATACATCAGTTGCAAACCTGAATGTATGTAAAGGTAAAATAAGGTACCTTTCTTCCTATTCATGTGCAGTTAACTGTAACTGATTATAATAGAAGTTACCAACAAAAAATGAACAGCAGAATAATGGAAGACAAATTGATCCTGTTAGTGTTTCATCTGAGTCTAATTTGCACACATACTAATGAAAGAGCCCTATGAACATAGAGCAAAAATCAACAGCAGCTCACATTTGTAAATAACACAACATATTATACATTCATCAATCATCTTGCAAGAGAAATCAAAACAAAGCCCCAAATTACCAATATTAGCAATGTACTTTTGAATTAGAGATTACTGTATGTTCCATAATTCACAGTATGAGGCATTTTACTTACAGGGTTTCTTAAGCAAATTGATCATTCTGAATGACTGCAGTCGAGAGAATGAGGGACTTTCCTTCTTTGATTCTCTTCAAAGAAATAACTGAATCTATGAGATCACTGATGGAAAATTTTATCCCAAAATCACTTAAAGGAATATTTTAAAGCAAATGAAGTTTGTGTGGGCACAGCCTGGTGGATCAAGCTGAAAATACATGGACTATATTTGGATTTCAGAAAAAAGAGAAACACCCACAAATGTCTTTAGAAAGTAAAGAAGCCTCTAGCAGGAACTGTTCCTACTCAGTATAAGTCACTGAGTGAGTACTTGAATAATGGGGTAGAAGCAAATAGGGGACCCTCACTAAAATACACACAATTGACCCTCTCACTCTTCCCTCCCAGTTTAGTCAAAGCGTGACCCCTCCACGGCCAAAAACGACAGCCCATTATAAAAGCAATCCTTGCTCCAGAATGATCTGGCTAACACTATCCAAATAAGCTACTGTTGTTTATGTAACACAACATATTTAAGTCATAGAGGCTTATTTAAATCGTTGACCACAGTGTACATAATGAATACCCAGACACAGCTTGTCCTGTTGCCTGAACCTGTGTGGCATTGTTTGTTGGAGGAAGAAATAACCTTCCAAGAACCCATGGAGTGTTGCATGATGGCCTATTTGGATCATACTAAAACATGGACCAATGTGCCATACAACCTACTTCACATCCTGACTTGACTACACTTTGCATTTTGCATCAGCAGCTACTTTGCTAGAGGGACAGAAGAGAATCAGTGCAATGAAATCAAGGCATGAGGCATGTTGCAACAAACACCACTTAAAAAAAATAAGGGGGAAGATGATGCAAGGCTGCCATTTTGGTGGCAGTCCCATGTCTATAAAAATATAGTTCTGCCTTCAGTCTGCCCTAGGATAACTGGCAAAACCCACCAAATGGAGGGGACTGCGGGCAACCCCCCACCCCAACCAGCCTAGGAGGCACCTCAGAAGGAAAAATCATGTAGGAACTCAGTCGCTTTTCCTAATAGCATTATGTCCCACCATCATAGTAGCCACTGATATTCACTAACAGTGCTCCAACATTCCACACTTCTGGAATGTGTCATAGGTCCAAATCAGTCCCTATAACCTGTAATGGCAGTGACTCTCCCCCATCCAAGTTTGTGGCAACACCCTGAGCACACTGGGCTGGACAGCCCTGTAGATGTTTCCCCACCTCTGGGTACTGGGCTTAATGTTCCAGAACTGGCTTTGAGCACTCTGCCACGAGAGGCTGGGATGCTGGCAACTCCCCCCTGGCGGGGGGCACTGATGCTCTTGTCCTTTGGCTTGTGCCTCAAGCAAACTACCAGGGTGAAGTGAGTTTCTGGGGAGAAAAAGGTCCAACAGAACAAATGAACTGACCCAGCTCACATGACATGGGATTGTTGAAGCCATGGTGAGCCATGGTGTATGCCAGATGATATTCCAGATTTTCAAAATATGAGCCAATTGGAGGATAGCATGTCACATGCATGCAGGTGGCACAGTGTTTTAAACTGCTGTGCTGCTGGGCTGGTTGATTGAAAGGTCGCCGGTTCGAATCTGCACAATGGGGTGAGTTCCCGTTGCTCCATTCCAGCTCCTGCCAACCTTGCAGTTCGAAAGCATGTAAATGCAAGTAGATAAAAAGGTACCACTTTGGTGGGAAGGTAACAGCGTTCCGTGCACTTTGGTGTTTAGTCATGCCGGCCACATGACCACGGAGACTGTCTGCAGACAAACGCTGGCTCCCTCAGCTAGGAAATGGAGATGAGCACCACCGCCTAGAGTCAGGCTTGACTATAGACTTCACATCAAGGGGAAAGCTTTACCTTTACCTTTATGTCACATGAAGCTGGTTCATGGGGGCTACCTGAGGCTTTGTAATGGACTTATGAGAGGGTTGTTTAACCCTCAAATAACTCACAGTGGTCAGGTTCACACAATGCAATGACTTCCCCCTCCAACTGCGAGTTGCATATTCAAAATAGCAGTTCCAGACTATGAACATGACCATTACATGAGCTGTTCAGAACAGGATGGCCATAACCACCCAGTTCAAATGACTCACCCACCCAAAACATCTTCATCTTAGCTTGATTACATTAGTCTGTTCATCTTCATCTGGACCATTATCAATTGCAGATGATTCAGCATCTCCACAGCTCTACATGAGTTTAATGAACTGGAGAACTAGAGAACTATTGATGATACTTTATTCAAAATGCCTAGAAAAACTCATGTAGCTGTTTTATATAGATGTGAAGCAGGAGACTGTAAAGAGATCAACTGCACATCAATGCTCATTAAGAAGGTATCACTGGCTATCAAGCTCTGAAAAAGCCAAGAGGGACATGGCATCTACAACAGAGGATGACCTCTATCTAATTGACCAGGCCATTAGTTTGTTGTCCTGGCAAAATGTCTTATCTCCACCCAGCAGCTGATTGGTTGGACTACAGTTGTCTGTTGTCTATATTGTTCTTACTGGTAACTTTTGAAAGTTTAATACTCTAGCTGATTTAATTCTATTTTAACATGTGCATATTTGTATTAATGTTTTAATTATACAGTTGTTAGTATTGTAAGCTACCCTGAGTATCCCCAGTTCTGGGAATAGGCAAACAACAACAACCACAACAACAACACAATCAGAGATAAGACCTTGTCCCTGCCTCAGCACTCAGCTGTATTAGTTTAGGATTGGAACTGGAAAGGGTGTGTATGCGTATGAAGCGGAGTGGATAGTATGTGTGAAAAACAGAGAGGGAAAGAGACTAGATGGTGTATCTGTGAATGTGTCAGCATCTGTGTGAAAATGTGAGTGTATGCCAGCAGGGGCTCCTTTCACTTTGGGCACTGGCTTTGCCTATTGCTGGTGAGTGGCAGCTGCTGTCAGAATTTGGCCCTCAGGCTAAAAGTGCTTGCTCGCTCCTGCCTTATATCATGCTGTAAGTCATCGGTCCCTTTGAATGATGCAGAAAGGTGTATTGTGGCATTTCCCCTCCAGTCTAACTCTTAAGATGGGGTTAAGGGAAAGTGACGGTGCAAGCAGCACTTAAGAGTCCATTAGCAACATTGTCACCTATGGACATTTTCTGCAAGGTCTTTCAACAGCATAAGCTAGCCTGAAATCTTTTAATACTGTCTCAGATTTGAATTCAAGGTGAGCAATACCCTCTGGGACCACTAAAAGCTTCTTGAACTGAAACACAGATATAAATCTTTCACTGTTGTTTTATCAGGGCAAAATAACTGCACTGATTTCTTTCAAATACGCAACACATTTAGGCTTAAGGCTGAGGCCAGGGCAGTGAATGTTAGCAAACCCAAACCAAACAAAATTAGCAAAAGATGCAAAAGCTGTCCATGATGGAAACAAATGAAACACTGGAACGCCCAGCAGAACTATGAAGTGTAGTCTAATGTGTCTATGCAAGGAACAGCATCTGGAATAGGGTTGGTTCCAATTTGCTCTCATCTCCTCTCTGCTAAGAGCATGCTGTTCAATCGTACCATCTTTCTTGCCTTCATTAATCTGAAATCCCCGATCCACATTCCCCATGGCTTTTCCAAGCATTTAAAGAGTAATTGGACAGTTAGTGATCGCATAGATCAGAGCTTGGTTTGGTGGTCCCCAATCAAACATCTATGGGATAAAGTAGATGACCAACTTTGCCACAGGCTAGAATTGGCCACAGAAATGAAAGAAGAGCTTTGCTGAAACTGAATAGAGATAAGGCTTGAACCCTGTTGGCTCTTCTTTAATAAGTTAGAGTACTGCAATGTACTTGCCTTTGGAGATTAATTTCTGTGCCCAATTCAGAGTACCCTAAATCTTTATTATCATCAGTTACCCACTATATCAGCCTCTCTAACACATAAAAGAAAAGGGCTTTTGCACTTAAATACACATCTAAATTATAGGTCACCTCTCTAAAATAATATTTTATTGCTGATTTCTCTAGATGAATCAGCTGAAAGGGCACTTTTGACATAAAGGTCATTAAGGGTGTAACAGCATCCCTGCTAGTTTTAATGTGGATTTGCCTGCTTTTACGATGCATCCCAAAATTTTGGTATATAGACTTCTGGAATGATTTAGATTGTGTTTGCTGGGCACAATTCAATCTCCCTTACTGTAGATGCACATAAACCTCTGAGCTTACAAGCCTCCAATGGCAGGAGCAAGGTGTGGTGGTAGTAATCTCTCCCACCTCCTGTTCTGCATTTTTTCTAGACAGCTGTTTTCATCTGTCTAGACAATGTGCTGGGGAGGAAAGCAGGCTGCAGCACCAAGAAGAATCAGCACAGGTGGACAACTCCAGCCTCCTCTTTCTCTCCAAGTTACATTTCTGCTCTCAGAAGAGCAGCTGGCACAGTTATTTCCATGCTAGTTGCAAGAGGGGTGGGGCTGGTCCATCGGAGTCCGAGCACAAAGGTGGGAGGATCTCAGTGCAGGGACTCCAAAAGATTTTATGTTCCCCACAGATGATGGCCAGGGGCCACTGGACTGCAACCATAACTACTTAAATGCTTGTAATATATAAAGATGCTGGTTCAAAGTATATGATTTTATTGTAATGACTGGTTATTTTTTCTTAGATATTGAACTGAAATTTTACTGATGTATTATTGTAGCATTTTCAATGTTAGATAAGTTTTCACATTTTTTGTTTGCTTTGACTTTGTTTTGGTATGTGCTTATGAGCTGCTCCTGGCTGCCTTTTGGAAGGGAAAGGAGAATACAGAGATTACAAAGAAAAGGAAAACTGAACAATTGTGCAAATCCCCACATTAATCGCTTCTAGCTCACCAGGTCTGCTCTTACCAAGAAATTTTGAAGCAGAAGCTCCAGGCAGCAATTTCTGGGAGGGGTGCCATTTTCTTACAATCTATATCTCAGTGTATTATTTTTAAGGAAACAGAGATGCCATTTTGATTTTTTGCTTCAGGTACATAAAGTCTAAGGCCAGCAATTAATCTATACAGCAGATGGGGGAAACTTCTGGGACCATGCAGATGGTACAGTCCAAATGAGGCTTCATATAAATCACCATACAACAGGATATTTCTGCTTTCCAGATACTGCTGTTCACATTTCTTATTTAGTGCTGAATCTTGCAAAAGCAGAATCTCTTACACCAGCATTCCCATTGCTAACTTTCTCCATATACCAGTCTGTTCAGAATGAACCTATATAATCTAAAGCATAAACAAACCAAATCAAAGGCACTTCTAGAACAGAAAGTCCTGGGTGCTTCAGCTGTGAGGCGCTCAAAATGTCAACATATGAAGCCGCTGTACACCAAATCAGATCGCTGGCACAAATTGCTCATTATTGGTACCTCTAAACAACAGAAGCTCTGCAAGCTAATGTGGGGGTTTTGCCCATGCTTGCAATGGTTAAAATCACTGAACCACCATATTGATCAGCAGCTCCCTACAAAGGCCTTCTTAACACCTAACCATGTAAGTGAGTAATTTAAACAGTATCCCAGCTTGCAGAAATGTAGCTCACATGTACTTATAGAAACTTCTTAAGGGACCTCCCAGACATATGTAGATTTGAAGTTGTTTGCCTGAGCTTGCTAGTGGAGAGGGCAGTCCATGCAGTTCATATTCTTCTTCACATTCTGGCAGTGGTGCAACTATTAATATTGATGTTTGAGTCAAACAAGACCTGGCACTTTGCCTTTCTTGTCTAATTAAAGGAAGAGAGCCTTCCATCTCCTTCCAGTAGTGCTCTTCTCATACCAGCCAAATTGCCAACAGGCAAATTCCATTGCTGCACCTCATGATTTTGGCATCCATGAAAACTTTTGTCCGCAAGCAGAGCGATAACAACTGCAAATTGGAAATGTACAGGGATGGAGGGAAGGGCACAATGGGATCACACCACACTTCAGCATACCATGGAATTATTCTCTTTGCTAGAATAATTCCATGCATAATTCCATGCCAGAGCACTGCAAAACCAATGAACAAAAGCCACACCATTTGCAATTATAAAGAGACAGAACTTGCACAGTGATGATGAATGCTGCTGGATCTGTTGGTCCTTGTTAGCCTTCTGCTCCCCCAGCATCAGCCCACCAGCTAAGTCCATGGGACAACCTGTCCTTGGGACACCTGATGCAATGCTCCACTGCCCTGTACTGATCAGCCCTGCTTGCTCTGGCTGCCCTGACACTTTCCAGTGGAATGAGTGGATGAGAAGCAGTGAAAAATAGCCAGGTTGTGATTTTACGCTCTGCTGTCTGGTCCGGGTTCAGCTGTAGGTTCAGAATGTTATTCTGACCACCCCACACATAATATTTCTGCATGTAGGGTATTCAGGCAATCCCTTTTCCAGTGGGGGGAAAAGCTAAAATGTTTGGGTCTCATTAATTTGCAGCAGGAAAGGCAAAACTGACTATTGTTCATGGAATGGAGAAAACTGAAGGATTCCTCCCACCCCATTTCTTAATACTAGACTTCAGAGTCATCTACTGAAATTCTTGGCAATAGATTGAGAACAGGCGATATAAGGTCCTTCTGCACACACTATATGGAATTTCTGCTGTGATGAGAGTCATTGGCATTGATGCCTTCAAAAGGGTATTAGACAAACAGATGGAAGAATGGCTGCATCAGCGCCCTTAGTCGTGGCACTTCCCTGTCTGGAAGTTGTACAACCACTGAATCTGAGGCATGGGGACCCTTGTGGGCTTCAGAGAAGTTTGGCCACCATGGGTGCTAGGCTGGATTAACCTGGCATCCTCCAGATGGGTTGGATTGCGATCCAAATGGGCATGGTAGGCCAGAACATTTGGAGGATATCAAGTTGGAGAAGACCGAAGGAGATGAACTTATCCGACAAAGGCTTTTCTTCTGTTCTTACCCCTTTAAGAAGGCAGTATGAGAAAATAAAATGCTACTGAGAAAATTAGAGCTATTTCCAGGATACTGAAAATATGTGCCAGATCTTTAAACAAATGCTTTGCAGTTTTCACTTATTTATCAAGTTTGGGACTTTATGAGCATACACACATGCCATGAATATGATTTCCATTCTTTGCCCTTGGGCTATACCATTGGATACTGGCCCGGCACAAATTTTGTAAAAGGCTGCATCATTTCTCCCAACTCCTTGCGTGAAGCAAGGAGTAAACAGGCTATCAATAATTCACAACGAGTGCCTTACTTCTGCATGAACAATAGTAAAGTCTCTCTAAGTGTGCTTCCTGTCTCCTCCTTTTCTAGGTAGTGAAGGTAATTTTTTGGGAGAGGTTGCATTCTCCTTTTGGCCAAAGGAGGACAGGTTGAAATAATAGCTCCTTTCTCACATACACAGCACTCTCAACTACTTTCAGGCCTCAGTGCAACCTGAACTGCGTGTCGAGTTCTGATATGCTCACTCTATCTAATGCAGAGGGATGAAATCCAAAAAACACCTGAGCATCACCGTATTTCAAGCATGTTTGTTGGATAATTCTAACAGGAGAACATCTTAGCATTAAAGAGGCAGCAACAGAAGCTCAACTGAAATAGTATCAACACAGGACTGATCAAGGAGAGTGCAAGCCTTTGGACTGCACGAAATGCTTAATTTACTGTGTGGTAACCTCAGAGCTTTCATGCCACTGCATTGCTTGCGTAATTATTTTACAGCTTCCTCTCTGGGATCAATATGGCAATATCTGCCATATACTTAGGGTAGTCTGGGTAAAGAGCTCTTAGTGCTTGCAGTCAATTCCATTTTTCGCTTAATTTGATTTCATTGTAGCAGGGGGAAAAGCAGTAGGCAACCATGAGAGGCTACAGATGCAGTACAACAGTGTCTGTACCACTCATAAAATTCTGCGCTTCAGACAAGAGTAATGACAAGATAAGAGCCTACCCTGGAATCACTTGAAGCATCCCTAGTTGGAAATCACCATGATGACACCAACTAGCATAAGCAGGAGATGTTGTCTGTCTGCAGCTGCTCAGTTGATGCAGAAATTAATGGGTCATTCAAAAGCCCATGATTGGAAGCAATACCTACAAGGGATTACTTAACAAAAACGGGCCATTGCCCTTAGAATTCCCCTTCTAAAGTTCTCCTAGGGAGCTCTTAACTCTCAGCTTCTTAGTCTGAAGATGTCCAGGCCCACTGTTAACACCAGGCAGATAAGCAAGTGGCAGCTTTAGGCTGTGTCATTTCTGCCTTCTTGGGTCATTGAAACCTAAAAAGCTCTCTTATGTTGAGTCAGAACATGGTCCCTCCAGCTCAGGAATGTCGCTGCTTTTCAGGCTTTCAGGCAGGTCTACCTGGAGTGCCAAGGACTGAATCTAGGTCTGTCTGCATGCATAAAACATGTGCCCTTCCTGCAATTATTTATTTTGGAACTATGACTCAGTACAGCCCATCACTGAACGTGAAATGACCTTCAGCTAGTATTATTATCTATTTATTTAGTTCAGCATTGTCTGCATCAGCCTTCACCAACCAGCCTGGTGGCCTCCAGATGTTATAGACCAATTTTCATCCAAGGCAGCCAATAGTCAAGAATCCTGGGTAGTCCACACCGTGCCTGGTAGACTCTGGAGTTTCAGGCATAAGTCTTTCATGGCCCTACCTTGGAGTTCCAAAGGGCCTTTTGTGTGTCATCTGCTGTGATTATGGTAACATTAGATTGGAATAATTCAACTGCTGGCTGCAGACCACATTTGCAGCTATAGGCTGTGGGTCTACTAGTGTATCCATAACACTTGCAGTAGCTGTATACCACACTTACAGTATTCTCCCAAACAATTTGCAATAGGAAAGAAGGACAGTATAAATGATTTTTTTTTTTAGAAAAATACTGACAGAAATTCTGTCTCTTTAATTTGCACGCAAAGCAGAAGTTGAGTTTTTTCAGTACCTGCAGCATCGCCACCCAGTCCCTCAGAATGAACATTGTGTTCTGTTTCTCTTTCATCTGTAGCCATGCTTTTGCTAAATGTTACTGAAACAAAATGTACAGCACAACAGGTTTACACAGACAAATCAGGGAATTCAGGTTCATTGTGGTTAGACTGCACTCTCCTTTCAGCATTGTCTGAAGTGAACTGTGTCTTAGTATTGTTTGGAGAAACGCAATGTTCAAGAGACAAAGGCTTTTATTCCTTTTTTTTTTTTTTAACAACACAAGAATTGTGATGTCATAAACCATGACAAAAGCTGGTGTTTCTCCAGTTCATAAACCAAAATGAGTTTGAGAAGGATAACTGTTTTTCCTTGCAACAGCTGGGGTGCAACCCTATAGACTCGACACTGTACTTGGCTGTGGGATTACGTGCAGCCCCAGTTCAGCCTTGGAGAAGTGCTTTGCTGTGATATTGTGGTCTAGAGAGGGCTAACGTGCTTGGTGATCTTTACACTCAAATGCAAAATCCCCCAAATTAGCATAGCTAGGGAACCATCCTTTGGAGAAACAAATAAGGAGAGCCAACCCTTCACAATTGAGAGAACGGTAGGAAATGGAGTGAATGAGCAGGATAAAGAGAAAGAAGAGGCAAAAAAAGCAAAGGTGAAAATGATGCAGGGATGAGAAAGTGATTAGATTGAGGAGTAGAAGTGTAGTTGCCACAAGATGATGATAGGAGAAGGGGATAGTGGACAAGATTCCGGAGACAGAGTGCATGGTGAATGAACAGGAAAGGGGGCACGGGAATATTAATTAATACTGCAAAAAAGGAAGGAATGAAATGTGAGCATCTGGGAACAATGAGAAAGTGCAAAGGACCACATGAAAGGAGTAAGATAAAGATGACACGAGTGAAAGAGAAGTAACAAATGAAAGGCTGTTGTGTTCTCTCACTCTGGGTCTCTGCGGTTAGTGGCCAAAGCTGTGTGCTTAAATCCAAATGTTGGAGCTCTATGGACTAGACAAGGCAAGGGTCCTAATATCTCTACGAGGCCTAGCCAATCTGGAGTCTTTCTAAGGCTTGTTGATTGGAAGGACAGATGTTGCCCACTCCATCTTCTTTTGCATCTGGAGAGTGCTCTGAGGCATAAGTTCACCCAGTGAATAGTAACTCACAAGTCCAAGCCCCAACTACAAGCACCAGAGTCCTTGTCGTTCTGATAAATGATCACATAAATAAAAATGGGTTTGTTATGAAAAGACTTTGCAGTTCTACAATGAAACGCAAAAGCCTGGAGGTAACCTAAGGGGATTAATCTTGGGCGTTATGAAATTCCTTGAACTATTTATTATCCTGAAATCCCAGCAGATGGTGGTGTAAATAATGCCCCTATTTCCAGTTTGCATGCAGTCCATCAATCAATCAATCAGTACTGACAACTTAAACACAACAAAGAGTTTATGGGATAAAATAGGCCTTAAACTGCATGAGGGGAAAAGGCAATGTGTTTCTACTATGCATTAGAGATTCTTACTTTTTTCTTTTTAATTCTCTTCCTTTTTCCTCCTAATGGTTTCAAGGAGTAAGAAAGGACATTAATGCAGGAAAAGCTATGACCGGGCAAAGAAAATTGAACAGCTTAATAAAGCCAAAGGAAAGGGAGGCTTTTTATATTCTATAGCAGATGTAGGAATAACAAAACAAAAAGAAGAAGAATCAGCAAGTATGTCTGGAAGGAAAAAAATGCAGCTATAATAAAAAGCAGCCTAAGGGCATAACTCTTGTGTGTTTCAAGAGAAAAAGTCCTTCAACTCCCAGGCCCTTACAAAAGTGCAGGAACACAAGCACAGAATTAATGTTTCACTTAAAGAAGTCTGTTACACTGTTGTTTTCCAAAGCCTTTCCTGAATGTCCCAGTCCTTTTGTATGAGATTCTGCATTTAGCACTGCCAGGAGGTACCCCAAATTTGATGATGACATAGCTGTCAAAAACCTCGATCACTTCCCAGGTATAATATTATTGATTATCAATTTGAAATGTACTCCTTACCTTCCCTGAGTTTAATCTTCTTATATACTTCCACTCACAATTTTGCAGGTATTCCCCAGATATTCTGATTAATGGTTTTCCTTCCAGCTGTTTGGGAGAAAGAAGTGGTAGAAAATTAGAATTTGTTTGGGAAGAGAGTTCTGCGAATGGTTATTTACATCAAAATCCTATACTTGCCTACTCAGACAGAAATAACTTCCACTGACTTTGGTGGCGCCTGCTCTCAGGCAAGATAATTTACTGCCTGAGAGGAAAAGAACCCAGTGCTGCCTCTTTCCATTTTGCATTCAGAAACCAGCCAGACTGGCAAGGGTATCTTGCTTCGACAGTGGCAACAGAACAGCATCCTCTTCATATTAGGAAGTGCAGGACATGCCAAGGGGATCAGCAGAAATGACTCAGGGCGGGTGTGGGGGAACCACCTCACCCTAATAGTAGCTCTGGTCCTCTTCCCTGAGAACTGCATGTGAGATTCCTGGTTTTGCTATTTTTCAGCTGCTTTAAATTGACATCCACTACAGTTTCATTCTGTATTATTTTCCCACTTTGCGTTTTTAGAAACAAAATGGTACATAAAAGAATGGCACTTTGACCCTTGTGCACCTTGAAATTTGATGGGAATTTTATTCAATAAATGCAATTGTCTCATCTCATCTCCAGCTGACACCCAAACAGCTTCATAATGTTGGAAGTCAGCAACAAAACATTTGTTGTTTCTCTTATTGTTCCTTCCATATCTGATACGAATTGTGAAGGTGGCCATCTGAAGAGAACGTGGAACACTCAGATGTTATTGCAAAAGCCTGATAAACAAGAAGAAATGAGCCTGCCTTGATAACACATGGTGAATTGTAGTGTGACTTAGGGCACGATCCTGGGTATGTTTAGACAGAAAAAAGACCTACAAATGTTGTTACTCAACCATTGTGATTTCATCACAGAACTGAATTCACAGCACTACACAAAGCCATTCTTTTCCTTGCTTTCCACTACATAACTTCTAGGTGGCACTGTGGTAGAGAAGAATAATGCATATACACAAGTAGAAATACAGTTTACTTTTCTTGCTGACATATTAACAATACCACATTTTCCCTGCTTTAAAAAGCCGGAGCATGGAATAGTATGTGCACAATAAATGCCTTGGGTAGAAAAACCCTAGATCCACAATCAGCTTGCTCACTTGGCTGGTACCTTGCTAAGCAATCTGTATAGAATAAGATTAAATCATTTTGATGGATTCCCTGAGTAAGGCATGAAAAAGTGATGTAGACTGAAAGGGAAGTATTTCTGTTAAGTATCAGGAAGCATTTCTGAAGTAATCCAGTTACTAAATATATTTAACTCCTTGAATGATTTTTGCATTCTGTTTTTAAATTTTGCATTTTGATGCTGTTTTTATTGTGTGTTTGATATATAAAGGAATTAAGTGCTGCTGCTGCTGATAATGATGATGATGATGATGATGATGATTTCCAAATAATGTAAATAATTGGGAAACTGAATACAATATAAAGGAGGACTGGAAGGCATCATCTGCAATTCCTAAAATATTATTAAATAAACAGCTTTAGGATATGGGTGCTAATGTTTATGTTGTTAGTAGAGCTGGGCATCTGGCCATGTATTATGTTTTATTTTTATTGCAAATTTTGAGCCTTCCTGGGTATTAATACTTTTCCTTCCTTTTAATTTTTTTCTTTTCATATATGAGATAATAGATTGTACCAAGCAGAGATTCACAGGCAGATAAAAATAAATATCTATTTGAGATGTTTGTGCATGTGTATATTATGTGTACTTTCTCTCTGACTTGGGTATGTACCTAATAACCGGGTACAGAAAAGCAGGCAATAATTATGTCAGTGCCTCAACTGGAAGACATTTTTTTAAATAATCTTTTTTTTTTGGTGAGGGCGGAGGGGGGGACATTGGAGGTTTTTAACTCATTCTCACCATATTGTGAAAGTCGTCTGTTTTGTGGAGAGGGGAGGACATTGGTACTATATGAGTTATTTATTTTTTACATGTTCAGTATAATTCTTAAATTGTCTTCAAGTTTCTAATATTGATATGGTTTGATACAATAAATATTAGTTTGAATTGCTTTGAATTTTTTTGATTGAAATGTATTCCATTAAGGATTTCAATGCAGTAACATTTAATAGTAGGTAATGCGCATATTTGTACCATTGCTAAGAATGCTATGTGAAAAGGCGTAATCATCATGTTCCTTTTTTGTAGTGTGATTTTGTGGAATGTCAAGAAGTTGCAGAACTAAAAACACGCACACCTGAGAATCCTTTCTAAGTTAAATGAACCAAATGCTGCTTGTGGCTTCTTTTCATAAGAAACCCATTTGATGAAGGTAGTTGAACATTTGTTGAGAATGCTTGGCTTAGTGAGATTTATGTGGCTAATACCTCCCTATGTTTTTAAATGACTACAGTTTTATTTCATAAGCAATTCTCTTTTTCATTTCAACAGGTGATTATTGATCCTGATGGTTGCTTTATGATTCTGATAGAGCAATATATTGATGAAGTAATTGTTGTGATTAATGTGTAGGGACCTAATAATGACTCTTCAGTTATGGTCCAGGATTGCTTTAGCAGATAGGTTGATATTGCTTATGATTATCTGATTGTTGGCAGAGTCTTTAATGAGATTTAAGATCTAATATTTAGTAGGAGAAAGCCAGCTCCTAAGAAGAAAACAGTAGTGAAGCTTACACTTCCAACCTCTGTGGTTGAACTCAAATTGATTGATGCTTGGGGAATTTTGCATCCTGGAGAAATGCATTTTCATCTTATCAGTACATCAGAATTGCTTTCAATTTGATTATGTTTTCATTTCTACATCTGGATTATGAGTTCATGTCCTTTTTGGCTTTGCGTGTCAAATATGATCGCCTGCTAAGATGGAAAGGCAATACTTGCAACAGCCGCATTTGTTAGAAACGGAACACCTTCACCATCTCCTTCGCTATTGGAGACTCTTACAGAAACATATTAGCCTAGGAGCCATGCTTACAAATATTTATTATTAGTGAATAGCATAATTCACGGCATCTCCAGCAGGAATAGAACAGGGAATTGGATTGTCCGCCCAATGGATTCTTGCTTTAATGTCTCTATCTGGAAGCTTCAATGGATCTCAAGTTATGTCTTATTCAACAAAAACCTGTTTTTCTATGTCCACTGGAGTCATAACAGTTCTTAAATACACATTTGTCTAAGTTGGCCAGCCAGTGAAGGTTTAATACTCATAATGCTTCCTTTCATCGTGTGTTTTGGTAGTTTCATACTTAATTCTTTCTGAGAGGAGGTTAAGATACAGATAAGCTTTGTGTTGGAATAATCTTTAATGTTTACTGATTCATATGTTCTTTCTATTTATTCATCTACCTACTTTCCTGGTCAACAAAAAGAATTGTCTGTGCTTTTGACAGCTAAAAGACTCATATTGCAACACTGGAAGGATGCAGGCCTGCCTCCTATAATGCAATGAGTTGAGAGCCTAATGACACTTCAATAGTTCAACAAATAGCATCCAGGTACCACTCACAAATGGATACATACCTGGGTATTTGGGTCTTTGGTCTTTGGTTGGTTGGTTGGTTGTTGTTTATTATTAATCATTGGTTGTTTATTTATTAATCATTTTGATAAAGCAAATTCATAAAAAAGATAAATGTAAATAGATTTGTATCTATCAATTATACATATAAACTTTAACAAACAAGCTTTAAAACAAAGGTACATGTTTAATGGATACTGGTTAATTCTGAATGAATAGGTACTTTGTGTTGCTGAGGCTACAACCTTATGTCCACTTACCTAGCAGTAAGGTACCTTGAACTACTACTGCAGAGTAGACATGTATAGAACTGAACTGTATGGTTTCTTTCAGTCCTACAGTAACACAATTATAAGAGTCTGGGAAAGAATCAGGTTCTGTTATCAGGTTTTGGCAAGGGGCGGCATAGAAATGTTATAATAACAACAACAACAACAACAACAACAACATTAGATAACAAACTCTAATGACGGGTGAACAGACAGTCAAGTTACTTGCCACGTCTATTTCCATGCAAGAATTCTGCTAATCAAGGCCTGGATGTGGAGGGGGCATTTGGCCTCCCTAGCATCCAATTTCCTTTCCTTTCCTTTCCTAAGTGTGTACATCACCTGGTGGGAGGGCAGCTGCCTGCTGCCACCCCCAACAGATCCAGGTCTGCTACCCACAGATAAAGCAAAGGTTAGAGCTAGGTGAAATGTACTTTTGAGAAGAGTTGGACCCTCCCCTCCTCTTGTTCTGATGCTTTAGGTGTGCTTTCTCAGCATAGGACACTTTCAGAATCAAGGATGCTAAGATCACTTATACACCTTTATAATGGGCAAGGCAGACATGTGAATTTAAAATAGAGCTGCTGCCATCAAATCTTGTTTCATTCAGAAATGCAACAGTTGTAAATGAGTTTTCAGTAGGCCATCTTGCTGCAAACATAGCAATGCTTATATGTAATTCACACACCTTTTCAAAGAAAGCCATGCGTAATTCAAGCACAAGGCCTAGTGCTGATATGGGTGATAAAGCTAACACAGGATAATTGTGCCCAATGCTTTTGGCAAAAAATGGCACCTGCCAGTTAGATTCTAGCATGTACTACAGAACGCAGGCAGAGTTGCTGCCTTTGCCTGAGCCATGGAGCAGTGCTGGAGAAGCTGATGGAACTATAGCCCTCATTTCACATCATAGCCAGCTAGCAGGCCATTCTCTTCATCTCAAGATGTGTCATGAGCCTCTACTTCCTGTTTCAGCACACAAATGCTTACTTCAGCAAACTCATCCACTGATATCTAGCTCTCAGGTGCTTTGGACTTCCACCCCGGCCAGTATGGCCAATGCTGGGAATTAGAGTCCACAACATCTCGAGGGTATCAAGTTGGAACAGGTTGATACTTATGGGGTTTGGGGAGGGCCTTACTGGCCAGATGGTCTTCCCCAAAACCCATATGACACACAGGCGAACATTTTTCTTTTATCGTGCCTGGAATTCCCCACTTCTCTATAAACTTGTACTAATTGTAATGACCTTAGAGGGATAAAGAGCTGATACAGATAGACCTGCCAGAAAATAAAGTACTAATTCAGTTTCATGTGTTCGAAAACAAAAATTGTTGAGAATGTGAGGTTTAGGCATTGTCTCATATCCAATATCAGTAATAATAATCAAGGGCATAACTGCATGTTTACTAGCATTTTTGCTGGACAAAATGTACTTTAAAATAAGTGAGAGTTTTATGGCTAAGGTAAAGTATTTGACTTGCCCTTAACCTTATCATGTTCAGACTATTTTTAGTGTGACATATGGAATCAAGTGTTACTTGCCATGCACTATTTGTCATGGCATCAAAGATATAGTGGGCAATCTTGTGGCCCCCCAGCATAGTCTGGGGTGGGGGGATATAGGTTTATTTGGACCCCAACTGCCTCTGAGAGCACAAGTGAGAGCACAAGAAGTGAGGGAGGCATCTATGAGAGGGCAAGCTGGTGGCTGGAGCCATCTTCTGATGCCAGTTCCAATGAGTTCCCCAGCCTGCATCCCTGCTCCTTGGCTGCATAGATTGATGCATGGTATGAAGAATGATGGCAGTAGAAACTGCTACCAGGGCACTTCATTCCATGGTTTGGAGGCACAGAAGCCTGGACGGTGCACTTCCCAACCCCATTCAGATGCAACATAGACTCCTGCCATCCAGCTCCCTTGTGCCTCTCCTCCTCTTCCATGCACAGGAGAGAGAGATCAAAAGCTTCCACTGACTGCAGCACCCCATTGTCCATACTTGGAGAACGGTGGTTTATGTTAAATCCCATTTAGCATAAACCACAGGAGATGAAGGCACAGCTGGATCCTGGCTTGTTTTAATTCAGACAAACCACACTTGGCCTAAGCTCAGTCATAATGGAGAGCTGTGTACTGTTCAAAAATAAAAACCCCTTATGGTTATGTAACCATCCATGCACAAGAGCAAGCCTGGTGGAGTGCAAAGTTTTGCAGGTGTATAAAAACATGTACTAATAGGGGGTGGGGGGCTAAAAACAGTCCATGAAGACTGAGATTCCTCATTGGACATGGAATGTTGAATGACCTATTTTAGGAACTTAGCCAGAGAGCTTTGGGTATTGAAAAAAATGAATACAAACAATTACTTTTGGGGGCAAACCAATAACCAGTGGGGAAGGGAATGATATATAGTATCCTCAAAGAGGCCATGGCTAGCTGGAACCTCAATCAGAGCTCTCTAGGCTGCAACATTTTGTTACAGGTTTCAGTTAGCCACTTATGAATCGGCAAAAAAGAGGAAATGCCTCATCAAGAAAAGAGGGCAGAAGAGGTCAGGCACAAAATGTGCCTAAGGAGATGTATAGATGCAGATTTTGAAATGATCATAATTTGGGTAGAAATACAATGAGTCTTACCATCGTGAGATTGGAACCCTGATAAGGCAGAGTCATGTTCAAGTGTGTAGGAAGAGAACAGAACTATCTTTTAGACCTTGTCAAGGCAAGGCCTGAACTGGGCCGGGGCCAGGGCTGAGGGTGGAGGAAGTGAGTGCAAGGACACAGCTCTGAGCCTCAACTACTTTAACCCCTCACAGGTTCAGCCAAATGCATGTCCCATAAAAATGCCCCGAGTTTGCAAAGAGGGCCAAAGAGTACTGATATTATTAATAATTATTAATACCGTTGCTGTAGGCTACTGGATAATACATGACCAGCTGTCCTTTCTAGTATGCAGATTCTTCAACACTTCTGCTTTCCCTTGCTAAAATGATAGTGCTAAAAAGCAAGGCTGAAAAATTGAACCTCAGTCAAAAGGTTTGGGGACAATAAACTATTTGTTTTCAGCATCTCTTTTCCTGGCTCCAGCTGCACGAGGGCCATTCGAACTGGTCTGACAGGAGTGGCAAGGTTACAGTTTCCTGGCAACAACAAAAAACTGGCTGTAACTACAATTCAATTACTTCACATGTCTCCCTCTACAGATGGTGACCTTTTCGGAGGCGGCCATCACCTGGCTATCAGGTTTCCTTCTATCCCTTCAATCCTGAAGTGCGCACAGCTGTGGGACTTTTCAATGAGTTGAGAAACAGCAATATTGTTATAACTTACAGTACCACATTGCATACTTAAGAAATCCCACAAATAATACTATGCATGTGAACAAGAAAACTAGTAAAAATATTTTTAAACTACCAAAATAAAAACCTCAAACAAAGCAAAATGTAAGATACTTGGACCTTACTCACTTACTGGTGTGTGATGTGCCTAAATTGCAAGGGTTGCCAAATTGCAATTTACACATTATTCAGGGTAAGGGTACATAAATTATGTGGGTAACCTATTTTAATAGCATACTTAAGGCTGGCCATACTATTTCTTTACAAAAAGCAGCTGTGCACCTTCCCCCTCTGGATTTGGACTGCAGCACACAGGGAGGAGAGTAACCAAAAATTCCAACCCAAAATTGCCCTTGACGGCAATGCTAGTGTTGGGGCATCTCAATAGCAGCTGTGAGAATGAATAAACAGATTTGGTAGGGAAGTCCACTTGCGCCTTGAACCTCAGCAGTTTCTTGAAAGAGCACCCAGGCACCCTCTGCAGAGAACCCAACTTGCAACAGAGATTTGACCAGATACAAGCTTTTAGAACATATACAGAGTGTTTTATAGGTTCTGAGTCAGGTGTACACAGCAGCAGGGCAGATGACGATGAAATAAAGGGAACAGTCAAGAGAATGTGAGAGATCTGCAGAGGAGATTTAATACAATAGCGTTGATAACAGGAGATTTGACATTACAATTCAGGAAGGCAAGGATTATTGTGAGTCCTAGCTGTGAGTTTGAACATGCAAATAAGGGTGACTGAAATTCCGGCTGGCACCCTTATCAGTCGTTGCTGCTGTTAGCAAAAGAACAGACAGGGATTAATTTCCCTTGGAGACCCCCTTCAGCAAGCACTTTTGCAAAAATGCAGCAGCATCTCAGGTGAGTGAGAGTTCCAGTCTCTTGAAGGACCAGCTTGCTAAACAGAAGCCTGGCTTGGAATTCTGGTTCTTTCTGAGAGGGAGAGGCAGGGATGTTGTAGGTTTGATTTTATAACATGAAGGCATATATAAGCAACCTTTTTCCTATAAGGATTTATCTAAACTTTCCCAGCACTGGCAAATAGCATCCTATGGGGAAATGGTGGCTAGTGGCAGGTTTGGGTGAGTGGATCAGCAGAAAAACAGCACAGGGGAAAACTTAAACCCTCTTCTGCTGTGACACAATTTCAGTCTAGAACTTTCAATCCAGGTGGCAACTTTTGTTTTCTTCAGAGCAAGATATGCCAAGTCCTAAACCTGCTATGTAAACAAGACACTAAATGAATGTGTATCTATGTGAATGTTTCTCAGTCAAATTTCAGGTACATCTCCATGCTGCAGACTGCCCAGTGCCTCTTGGCTTGACCCCCTGTGCTATGGCACATGTGGCCACAGGAACCAGTTACACTTCAGACTGATATTTTTAATAGCAATTTTTTAAAACCTGAGAATAAAGACAAACAGATAAGTAGCAGCTGCTACAGGAGGGAAACTGAGCATTGGCATAGCATACAAAGCAAGCACAAAAGAAGAAGGGCAAAGAAAAGACAGCCGATGGGTAGGAAGACTTCTAGAGGCATGGTGAAAGTGAGAAAATTGAGCAGTTTTTCCTCCTTAAAGCAGAGGTTGTTGACCTGTGAGGTCACTAGGCAAATTTGGAATTTTGGGAGAGCATCATGGGCACACTCATAAAATGGTAGGTGGTCACAAAACAGTCATTTCCCAGAAGGCAAACTAGTGAGACAAATAGAAGAGTAACCTAAATATAAAAAAGAAATGAGGGTCTGAGCCCTAAAATACAGTCTTATGAACACAAATAAAGGGTTGCACTTGGTTTTCCATTGTGGCAATCTCCCAGTTTAATAACAATCATTTAAAATAATCTTAATAAATAAGATTAAATTCAGGGAAGACAACAAACATCCTGTGGAGCCTCCTGATCAGCAGATTCCACCCCATTTCACTTGAGGAAAGCTGAATCATGAAATCTCCTTGGAGCAGGCAAAGACTTTAGCAAAGAGGGATTATGTAAACAATTAGCAGCAACGGACAGTTGACTGTGCCAAACTGCCTCCATTGGTCACCATTCTGTGACGGGTGGGATTCCGTCCTGTTCAGCTCTCCCAAGTGGGCCCTGATAGAAGAATGGTTGAGAACTGCTGGCCTACAGGAAGTCGAACTTTGCACCTGGATAGTTCAGGACACTATGCACAAATCTGAACAAGAGATTGCTGTGCATTTCTCCAACAAGACAGCAGCAAGAAGAATATCTCAAACTAGTTAAGGCACATCCATGACACTCAGGACATGGTAATATGGGGCAAATGCAGCCCAGGTACTCTAATTACAAAGCAAACCTAAAAGGAAAATGTCTTTACATCTATGAGTCAAAGCTTCAGACATGAAGTTTACTTTATGAAGTACACTACACATTGGATAGAATACTTGGCTGAGGAAGTGCTGTTGCCAATACATACAATGAATGAGCCACATTGTATCAGGCTGGAATTTAACATAATATCCCAGAAAATGTACATTTATCCTTGGCAACTTGCAAGTTTTATTTATGAAGGGTGAATATGTATTATATACAGGAACAACTGCTCCCACAGACAAAAGGAAAGCATGTAAATTAATCACTGCCTGCTAGGCCAGTGAGACCTCTACCTAGCAGGTGAAGAAACAAAAGCTCTTCACACATCTAATAGTTTCTAGTCCCTCCCGCAGTGAAAAGTGCTCCATTGATAATGTTATTCCATCTCGGCAAGAAGACAGCAAATCGTGCTTTCAAAAGCACAGCCAGAACTTTCAAAATGAACTATCTGAATGAATGCATAATTGCAATATAGAGTCCCAGAAGAAAAGGTGAAGCAGATGCACATAGATTGTGTACCTTGGCAGCAGCTATGAAGTTGCTTAATAGTCACACCTAGTCCTAGTAAAAAAATGTGCTTCTGATACACAAGGGAGCCTTCAGTTATGTTAAGTGATTATTAGCCGAATATCCAAAGAACCACGCAAGTAGTTCCAAGGGGGAAATTAAATGGTTCCTACAATAATAGTTCTCTAAGCTGTATGAGTTGGCAAAATGCTTTTGAAAGAGAGGGGAGGTCAAAAGCAATTTATAACATGGCACTGGGAGAAAGGGCATTTCAATGTTGTTCAACAGGGGGAAAGAGTAACTTGGCATACATAAAATCACACTTTAACAGGTATGGGGAATCTCCAACCTGCAGACCAGATATGGCCCACAGAGGATTACCATCCATCTCCATTCATCTATTGTGCCAGCTTCTTCCCCAAGATGTGGTACATTGCAGAACATGCAAATCAAATCTAAACTTAATAAAAATCTTCAAAATACTTGTGATGTTAAGTGAGTTCCAGTATGACATTAATTAGGGCAACTTCAAAGAGTATAAAGAGGAAATATTTGCAGCATGTCCACTTTTTCCAAAGATAGCTAAAAGTAGTATTTCAAAGACACTCTTGTCCTTGACATATACCCACATTTATTTATTTTGCAAAAAGATGCATAGCTGATCCTTAAGCATTAAAACCACCATCATTTGCTTTGTCTATTGCCTCAGTGCTATACATAGCCATGCACATTTACAGAATAGAGAAGTGTATGTACACATGGTCTTCTTCTCTTGATATCCCAGCATTTCACATCAGTAGCAAACAATTTGTACCTTTATTATTGTCTCTGTTGGCAAATCAGTTTGCAAGGAACTTTGCCAGCCACATGAGCACAAAGTGGTAGTTTCACATCAATCATTAAAGAGAGGCAGGCAAATGACCCCATTCTTTCCTTTTATAACCAGAGAAGCATGAAAGAAATACTCTCCCTGCTGAGTAACTGAAAGAGAATGCGCTCATGGTAGATAGCGTTCTGCATCAGTGGTCCATGGCTTGCGCACACATGTACACGCACCACCCCTCATGTCAGAGCAGATGGAAGATGAGTTGTGACATACATCTAATTTCAGTCTTGTCAGCTCCTGATCTATTAAAGCAGAGAGCTGCTAAAGTCCTGCACTGTAGTGTGGCCAACAGGGTTAGAAGCATCTCAGGAGGACAAAACATGATCCTGGAATACAGTAATTAAACATTGCACCACATTTGCCTGATCTGACCCTCACAAAGTATTGCAATAAACATACTCACCTGGTGCAAATAATTGGATTAAATGGGAGGGGTGGAGGGAGTAAAGGGTTCATTTTGTCACTGTCATTTTCAGAAAGGTGAATGAGTTATAGTAATTTATGGTCAGGCTTCAGTCCAGGACAATTCTGCAATGCTTTCTTATTGATTGCTAATGAGCTCTGCACTGCAGTAGCATATGCGTCTTATCCAAAAATGGGACTCCATTTTATACACACACTCATCTATCACAAATATTAGGAATGCACAACCTTTTTGGGCCAGCACCTGCATGGATTGCTAGCTTGCTGGTTGTGTGCACAATCACGCACACACAAAGCTATCTGTATTAGGTTTTCTGGGGAAAGGAGTCCATGAGGAATTTGGCAAAGGTATGGGGGCAGGGCTCCCTTGGGGGCCCCAGTAAAAACTACTGGGGGTCCCAGTAAAAACAGGTTGTGCACCTCTGCTATAATTTTAAAATGCATACGCTATTTGTTTAGGTTAAAAAGTGTAAGTAGTGGGGGGGGGGACTATGAAGCAGGATCTGTAGGTGTCAGGTTCTGATGAGCTGCTTAGACCCACACAAGGAGCTTACACTCACCCCATGTAATTTTTTATACATTTGACCAGCATGCCAGATCGAAACCGCTTTTGAATTATCCCTCCATTTCAAAAGAAGTTTAGCACGTGGTAAAGTGACCACATTTTGGGGTAGTGGGCTGTTGGGATCACAACACTAATCACATAGTCCTCTTCACCCATTCATCAATTCTTCAGAGTTATAAACTGCATTTCCATTGGCTGCCCAATATGGTAACGGTACCTCAAGGAGGTGGTAAATGCAGTACCACTGATCTAGGGAAAGAATTATCTCTCTACCCCTTTCAAAACTAATATGTAAATAATTCCAGTTCTATACATAGTAATTTTCCTTTACGATTTAGAATTTCATCGTTTGTCACTACTATCTGCCCTAATTCCTCGGACTCCCTTCCAGAATGCATGAGCTTGGGGGCAGGTATCTGCTCCTCATCCTCTGCTGTGAAGACTGATGAAAAGCTTACATTCAGCTCCTCTGCAATCTCCTCAGCCTTGCTTAGTGCTCCTTTAATTCCATTACCATCCAACAGTCCAGCTACTTGTTTAGCCACTTTCTTCTGATATATTTAAAGATCAAGTCTTTATTGTTGGCCTTGATGGTGTTAGCAATATGCTCCTCAAAGTGTTTCTTTGCTTCTCCGATTGTCTGCTTGCATTTCCCTTGTGCAAGGTCGTGGTCCTGCCTGTTCTTTTCATTTGGGCAAGACTTCCATTCTTTTAAAGGAAGGTGTCTTCTCCCTGGCTTTGCTGGAGGCCTCCCTGATTTCGTTTCCCATTTCAAGGTCACCCTGAACTGTTTGCTGTGGGGTACAATAGCGCATTCCTATGACTTAGTTAGTTTTGAAGCCTGGGAGTTTCACCCATACTGCTTCTGTGAAGGAGTCTTCACACCTTAAATTATCAATTTTGCTGGACATGGAGGGCAACACTCCCTCCAGTACACCTTTCCCTGTCTTTCCTATGCAGTTTATATCCAGAGATGACTGTATCTCATTGGTTATCTCCACCCCGGCAGGTTTCTGAATGCCCACCAGCTTCTCTTTATCACCAGGTAGTCCAGCTCTCCTATTTCGGCTCTAAAGCTTCTGACATTTACATAGAAATTGCTAAGCACTTCTAGTCACATGCAACTATTTTTCTGGCACTGTTCTCTCCAGATGGTTATTGTGGTTTCCATAACCTCGTTATCTGCTTCCTCCCCTTCCCCACTTGAGCAATCTAAAATGTCCTCACCTTCATCCACTAGGGATGATTTGACCCAAACCAGATGCTTCCCACCTCCTGTTGGCTTCCCCCCAGGGTTCAATTTAAAAGTTGTTCTGCCACCTTGTTAATGATTATGCACCATCAGTCTGGTTCCATTTTGGTTCAAGTGGAGCCCTTCCCTCCTGAGCAGGCCTGGCTTGTCCAAAAACATCCCCCATACCTCACAAACGTGAAACCCTCCCCTGTACCCCACTGTCTCATCCACGCATTGGGACCATGGTTGCACCAGTCTATCTGGCCCTGCACATGGAACTGATAGCATTTTGCAGAAGGCCACCTTGGAGGTCTTGGATTTCAGCCTTCTACATAGCAACCTATACTGGGCTTACTTTTCTCCACATCACTGGTACCAATGTGGACCACCCTGCACAAGGCTACCTAGGTGGTGTGATACCCACCACCTCTGCATCAGGCAAGCAATTCACCATACTGCCCACATGTCCATTGCAAACCCAATTTTCTATGTTCCCGATGATCAAATATCCCACTACCACCCCATAGAGGTATATCATCTCTGCAAGAGGATACATGCTTGTCTTCCAAGGAATGTCCCTTTCTAAGGGATTGTTTCCCTCTTCCTCAGAATGATACCCACCTCTCCCGAGACCCCCTTTCTCTGTGACTGCAAAGGAGCTGTGACCCAGGAGATGGGACCCTGCTAGTTGGTCCCTGGGGGTCCCATCATCCAACTTGTCTGCCTCTCTGCTTCTCCAGGTCAGTAATCTTGGCTTCAAGGAAATGAATATGTTTATCACATGAAACACACACACATGACTTTTGATGACAGGGACTCATGAATGTAAATGATAAATGTGCTGGAAAAGCAGGGTGAATGGAAATGCCAGGTAGATTTATACTTCATATAAATCTTATGCCCTTGTTAGGTCCTATTATTTCAAAGTAAGAGATTTCAACACATGCTTATCAGGGGTAACCAAAAATATCTGGGACCCAGACCCCCAACAAAAGTGCATACACCCAAATTACAGAAGCTTTAATGTCTATAATGCCTATTTTAAAAAGGGATGTGTGGTCAGGGGAGAGGCCTGCATTTCATTTCAGGCACAAGGATCCAAGGCTGGAGGATCAGACAGTGAAGCAAAAGGCCAGCCAATGCAACAGGGATCATCAGGACCATCAGCCACCCACTGCCGTTAGCCCTGTGCTGAGCGGTGGAAAGCCTCTGATCTGGGTAGGCATAAAAAGTGGGATAGTGATGCTGTCCATTTCCTTACAAATTACAAAACAATTTATAAACCACAACGCTGAATGGGGCTTTTGTTATGTAAGCCACCCAAGGGCATTTGCCCTTTGGGCAGCATATGAAGTTAATTAATTAACGATGCAGCCAACCAGTCTTCTATGACACCCTGGCACACAATAAAGCTTCTAATTTTCCTGCCTGCCTGTGAAGTAGATACATGGTTTGGGAACGGGCGCTCAGATGTCTCAGACATCACAAAGCTTTTCCACACTAGGTATTTGTTATGCACTCACCATTCCCTAATAGAAGTTGTTTATGGTGTCATCAGACAGCATCATGAACCTCAGTTTTGTTCCTCCTTGTAAACAGCACTATGCATGAGTATTTTTAACCCAGGGGAAATGGGGTATTACTTGAAACTGGGGATTAAATGAGACTGATTCTGGAAACAGTTTCTTAGAAAAGATAAGTTTCTTCAGAACAAAGTGTTGTTGTGGGAATAGGATTAAGAGCAGGAGAAGGAGAATGATGTAAGCCTCTTTGAATTCTTTTCCTTTTTTAAGGCAGGATATAAATCTGATAAATAAGTAATACAAATAAATAGGAAAAAGGGTTTAGCAAAGCCGAACAACTATCTGCAGGATACAAAGTTAACATGGTGTATATACTTTTTGGGTTACAAATGTGCTCCACAAGCATGCTGATACAGCAAAGACCGCCACATTCCAACTCTTTAGGGCAGATAAACCAGTTTTGGCTAGAGGGCCCCTAACTCATTATCTTGTTCTTGACTTTGGTCATCTTTGCTCTCTCATCCCTTTCAACTTTTTGATTTTGCTCCTTACTTGGTTGTCACAAACCTTCAAGCCATCAGCTTTCTTGAGCGATGGAAGCGGCTTTCTTTCTCATTGCAAAAGAAAATGAGATCTCCTCTTGTGCACTTGCACTATCTTGCTACGTCACGGTGCCATCTAGCCCTTTTGTACTAGAAAAGCAGGAAAGGAGATGCTCCTGCTGCAGCGCTCGGAGCTCCCTTCTGTGATGAAACCAAAAATAAATGCAGCAGATTAATAGCCTTGTGTAGAAAAGCCTATCATCATCTCATTACTACCTTAGCTTGGTGGATAATGGTTATTATCAGCATACTATAGAAGGGACCTTGGGGATAAGTGAGTAAAGACGTGCTTTAAGACACAGCGTGAAACGCATGGCTGAAGAGACAGTGGAATCCTCTGGTTGGGAGAAGGGCTGCCATTGAGTGGCAGAGCAGAAACATTGCCTGAAGAAGGGTGCAGTTTCTTTGTGCCGCTGCCATTCAGTGTCAGCAATACTAGGTTAAATGGACACACGGCCTGACTTAGTACAAGGCAGTGTCTATATCCCCATGGCCAGCGGCTCACAGTCATGACCCCTACCCTGCACCAGCTCTCAAGCTCCATTCCACAGATGCTGCTGCACTGCAAATGATCGCTCCACCCCTCAGACAACAGCACTGCACCTGCATGGTGTACCTGCACCTGTATGCAAGCCTTGCATCCCATCTCCTCTGTGCTGAGCATCAGTGCCTTTGCAGACATTCATGGCAAGAAGACCTGGTCACAGGCTGCAGCTGCTCAGCTTTTCTTACAAAGACCTTTGCAAAGTGTTGGACATGTCCCAGAATCGTTACAGATACTGGTAACCTTGCCCTATGATTCAGCTAGCACAAATGTGCATCTTTTTAATATTCAGTGTTGTGTCTTCCTTCATCTAATAGTTTTGAATGCAGACAGAGCCAAGGAGACGATAAACATTTCTGCCATGCTTCACTTTCCAATTTGCATATCCACTTTCCTCAGGAGCCATCAGTTATGCAGAAAGAGAGAAAAAGTAAAAGGCTATTAAAAATACAGTCTTGTAAAGGAAGTGATATTTCATTTTAATTATATGAGAAACTCATTAACCGTGACTGTGATTCAAATGATTTAGTGAACTGGACATGTTTCACATGGTTTGAAATCCTAATGTTATCCAAATAAATGATTCTATTTATTACTCAAGGATTGTTGTTTGACACCCACTGGCCTATTAAATCAATATATTGGTGTTTAAATGCACTTTATATACAGCCATATATCCAAGTGCAAAAACCCCATTGTCTTGTCAAAGTCCCCTTGAGCTAGCTGCCAAAGCTCTTAAAACTCCTTTTTCCCCAGGAAAAAAAGGGGGGCACTTTGCCAAGCAGCTAGATTATGGGGAGTGCAAAACATACAGCATCCTGAGGATGGTCAGACTGGGGGGAAAGGGAACTTGGTACAAAAGGGTGTAAATCACACCATTGTCTTTTTGTGGGTAAAGACCAGTTGTGTGCTTGGTTTCTTGTGAGAGCTTGCCCTTTGACAGCTGTTAAAATAAATCAAAAGCAGAGGAAACTACTTGCAAGCTGCTTGGAGTAATGTCCAGCTTGGTACCTGCTGCAGAACTGCAAACAGTTTTAAAAAAATTAAGCATGGTTTGCACACATTTTGTTTGCATACATTTTGTATGCAGAATAAATACATTAAAAGTTCTGGCAGCTTCTCCAAGGTGCTGCTCGGGTAGTTCAAAAGGCCTGTCTCTGGCTGTCAAATCAAGGCCTGGAAAAGCCGGCTGTGAGTTGGTTTTCCTGCTCGCAAAAGAAAAAAAAAAGTTAAAAATGCAAAAGAGCTGCAGGGTCCTGAAAATGGCTCTTGCTTAAGGCAGGAAGGGCAGCCAGGCTGAGCCAAGCACCCACACATGCTGTTTATGCACCTGTGGGTCAGCTGACACTGGTGGTAGCTAGGGGAAGCTCTGGAAAGCAACAAGGGGTTTTTGCAGCTATTCCCAAGTGAGTATCTGGACACTGGACTTTACCCACAGTAGGACTGGTCATCCACGTTCATACAACCACCCACCATGGGTAAAGCAATCCCTAGAACAGACCCTAGGTTCTCAGAGTGGCTGGCTGAGTTGCTTGCTTGCTTATGTATTTATTTAAGGCTAGATTTGGGGCGACACAGCACTCAACCAGATCTCAGAGCCCAAAACACTATTACTTCATCTGATTGCTGCAGTCTATCCATGTTATAAATGCATTGTAATCCTCTTGTGGGGACAGGGGGTCCCTTGATATGAACAGAACGAATTCTACTGAGTCAATCAAATTTTAAATATAGCCTAGGAAATAAGATGCAATGAACTCACTGAGATGTATTTCTGAGAGAATATGCTTGGTATTGAAAGGTGTGGTAAAAATTGTTATGGCTGAAAAAACCTCTTTTGAAAAACAAACAAATACATAGGCATAGAGACAGAACCATTCATTGGAATTAAATGGGAAGCTCATAAGATGTCCTGAGGTTGCACATCACAATTTTCACATGCCCCACACGACGTAAATCTTCAGTGACTATTCCCACCCCACTGAGTGCAATAATTAGAATACAATTACAAAGAATGATTGATCTAGAGAAAGTAAAAAAGGCACTTTGGAGACTATCCTCCACTGGGTAGGAGAATAGAAGTTTAATATTAAAGTGGATAATATCTATGAGGGGATTTTATAAAAAATATATATTTATTATTTACTGCACTATGCATTCCTTTATCATTTTTTTCTATTTGTATTGTGAACATATGGTGGGCTACGCATCATTGGCTTTCATGGATCAAAATGAAGTACTGGCAGCCATTCATGCAGTTGTAGAAAGATACATTCTGTGCTTGGGTTTCTACACATAATTTCTGTCTTGAAAGGATATTATTGATTTTCATCTTTATACTGTGCCATGAACCTACATTTCAATGTTGTGGAATTCATTAACAATTGATCTGCCATGTAACTGAAATGCAATGTAACTGAAACAGAACAATCACAGCCTTGCACACTGTTTGGCTGATAAATCCCATTTGTTACTCTTTCA
Organism: Varanus komodoensis; assembly: GCF_004798865.1. Classification (NCBI taxonomy): domain Eukaryota; kingdom Metazoa; phylum Chordata; class Lepidosauria; order Squamata; family Varanidae; genus Varanus; species Varanus komodoensis. Next base: position 24,809,153 of record NW_025336598.1, on the reverse strand, counting down.
GCAATCTCACCTTATCAAAGACCGCAGTCTAGGCAAATGATGCAATGCAATGCAAGAGTGGTGATCTAACATTGCCAGTATAATGCAAATCATGTTATGAATTTGTTTTAAAATCAAAATAATATGTCCGAAGTGACCCGCATCGGTTAACATCACGGAAGCTAAGGATGACATTCACCCCAAGCCTACAGAATAAGGATGGCTATTTAAACAATATAAAAAGAACCACTTTCTTCACTTACTAGCTTACACCCAAAAGTGCATTATCCACAATAATAAATCTGCTGTAATCAGGGAGCATAATTCCTTTATGCAATACTGAAGGAGAATCTTTTGCCTTGGATATGGATTCAGTTCCTCCTTGTATATCTGATGTTTCTTTCTGTTGTCTCTGAAACATTGAAAGAGCAACCCTATGCTTGTTTAGGCCGGAAAAATACTATTATTCCCAAAATGTCCCAAATAGCATGGCTGTTGGGGCATGCTGGGAACTGCAGAAATTGTAGTCATAGCTGCGCTGACTGGGCATGCTGGGAGTTGCATGAGCTTTTTTCTGCCTAAACACGCACAGGATTGCATCCTTAGAGAAGCAATAGTGGGGAAGGAGTGGTATGGTGTGGTAAAGTGTTGGACAGGGGTCCTGGGAGATCCGGGTTCTAGTCCCCCTCAGCCATGAAGCTCACCGGGTGACTTTGGTCCAGCCACAGACTCTTAACCTGCCTCACAGGGCTGCTGTTGTGAGGATCAAGTGGAGTTGAGGAAGACCGTGAAAAACACTTTGGGTTCCTTGCAAAAGGAAATAAGGCAGACTATAAATACAATGTAATAATCATCATATAATGACTTGAGCACCTATATCATTAATAATTAAAAGGTATTAAAAGTAACCAAACCAAAAGCTCTTAAAATGTCCTGCATTTTGCAATGGAATCTTGAAAGTATCCAAAAGAAAGCTTTTCAATTCTGCTGCAAATGTTTGATTCTGAAATTGCTTTGATCTGTCCACCAAACCCTGAAATGACGCTTCTTTATAAAGTTCTTTATAACTTCTTTATAAAGTTTTCCATAAACCAAATTTCAGAATAATCCAGGCAGAAAATTTAACCCACTGCAGATGTATCCCTTTTGATGAACAAATCCTCAACACCTGCATCTTCCAGATGATCACCATGGATGGTGCTTAGTTGGGAGGAATTTGCTGTCCGCCACAGAGTAGCCATCTCAATCACCAAAAAAGAGGACATACTTTTGGATTAAATATGCATGTGTTAATACATATGTATCGATGCAAATTTAGAAATGACTATTATAGTTCAAATTGAAATTTAGTACATCAACCCATAGTTTGGAAGTCCGTGACCAGGTGAACTCTGTGCCTGCCCATTCAGTCCATTGCTAGGGGCTTATTGGTGATGGACAATCATTTCTATGGTTTCTTAATGACAAATTGCAATTAGACAGACAACTAAAGATGCCTTTAAATAGAGAAGTGTCTGTGTCAGCCCTTTAACAGAGGGGTGCCCGCTGTAAAAGAAAACATATGGCTGCCCTACCATAGGTTAAAAATATTTGGGCAAGTTCTTTTTCTGAAAAACAATATTTGGTTCTTTTCTGTTTAGTTCCTGCAGTGATCTGACAGAAAGATTTTTTAAAAACTCATTCTAAACTTGCACAAGAATATGATTGAATAGAGGCACTTACTTGTATGCCAGAAAATTGCTGCAGGTACTTAAAGATAGGTCATGACTTCTTTCCAAGAAAAAATAAAACTGGAAAGTGGCAAAGTTTGCCTGTGGCAAAGTTCTGAGTTGTTACCTCCAGATGTCCAAGGAACTAGAGTTAAAACTTTGTTGTATGTTCTGTTGATTGCATACTCTACAGGAGACTTAGCTTAGGCCAGAACTACATAGGGACAGAAACTTGGTTCACATATGAGGAAATGCCCCTGTGGGGGACTTCCCTGTGAGGCTTGTTGTCATGGTGGCCACCATTTTGGATATGTGAGCTTTGGTGAGGACAAGCTTACACTGACACACACATCTATTCAAGATGGGTTGTTGAGTTGGTTGACAACTCACCCTCACTAGGATTGTACAAAATCACAAACTATGATAGCCCACCATTCGAAATGTTAGTGTATGTTGTGACAAGTAGCCTCATGGGGAAATGCACTGACAGAGGCTTCTTCTTATGTGTAAAATGGCCCATGCATAGTTCAGAGATTCTGCAGCTGTTTTGCTTTACAAAATGAAACCACAGAGGCTGCAAATTGAACAAGGAACTTGTGCAAAGAGGGGCTTCTTCATACTTTATTTTTAGACCATTTCCCCCACTGAAAATTATCCCCTAACTGCTTTTATTTTATTTCTAGTCTACCCTTGATTGATATAAGATATAGGAACACCACAAAAATACACACACAAATACACACACAACAATATAACCATACTTTCTTGCTTTAATAAGAATAACCTGCCTTCCTTGCTTTCAATGTGCTCCGCAACTGATGAAACTAAACATTATGAAGGAAGCATGGGTTTCCTCACCTCAAGTTTTCTTTGTAGCATGAATGCAAGGGCTGGAGGGCTGCTTAGCTGCTCCTCTTAGCTAACCATCCATCATTAAAAATTCCACCAAAGCAGTCTTATCCTGCTCCAGAACCAGAAGAAACCCTGCCTGGGGAGAAATGGCCTGGTGGTATTTGAAGAGGAGAATCAAAGGCGAGTGGAAGGTCTAAATACATCCTTGATTGCCCACCAACTCCCATTAACTCAGGAAATGCAAGTTTAGGACCACATGCTTGCTGAGATAAGGTTCCATCCTGTCATACTAAGACTGAAGCTTATTTCATGCTATTGACTTAAATACAAAGATGTACTGCAGTCTGTGGGTTGGAGATTAGGTTGTAAGGAACTGATCTCTTTGTTTGTTCATTGAAGGTTTCTGCTTATCATCTTTAAATGGCTCATGAGTATTCTCTGCTCTTGTGAACATTACACTCATTAATCAAATCTAATCACACACACACACACACACACACACATCCTAGGTATACTTCATATCTAGCTTGGATGAGACATTCTGTCTGAGTGAGTTTCCTAATGAGAAAGTTATTTTCTACTGATGATGAGATCCAATATAAGCCATAAAGATCTTATTGTTATGCAGAATAATTGCTGTATTGTCTATTAAATCAACCAGGTAAACTATAAGCAGAGCCTTTTCCTAAAATGCCCAGTGCCTGCAACTGTATCTATAAGCATTATTAGCAAGTTCTCAGATTACCTTTGTCAGCACTTGTCCAAGAGATTCCCTGAGAGCAGAAATGAAGGGTATGTCATTACAGGGCTGCATTAGAGGGGATCTTACAGGTGGGTTCTATTCTAAGCCCTTTTCTAAGTGATGAGGAAGATTGGGACAAGAGAGGGAAGAACCCAGTGCAATAAACTCAGTTACTTCCAGGTGTGAGTGCTGTTTACCTCCCGGTTTAAGTGCCTGGTGAAGAAGTCTCAACAAGAATATAGCAGCCTTGAGTATGCCATAGATCCAGGAAAGCACATAAAAAGTGTGAAATGGTCTGTACCACAGAGCATTTTTTTGAGATTCTCTGCTTCATTCGTAATGTTCTATATGTGTTATCTGACACATTGAGCCCATTTACCCCAACATCCAAGAACTTGATTTGGCTGTATATTCTGACAACACCGCTTTACTTCAATGAAACTTAAATCATCTGAATGTCTGCATATTCTCTCAAGAGCCGTGATCGTTTTAAACATTACAGTAACAGCACAATGCACGTGAAGCACAGCTGTATCTCGACAAGATCAACAAAAAGGTGAACCGTAAAAGGAGATCTAGCTAAAAATTGTCATCTTTTCTTATATCTCTTCAAAGTCCATTTCTGATTCCAGAATCACAATGAAGAGCGAAATAAATGCTTGTAACTACAAAGCAAGAGGAGATAAGAAGAGGATGTTATTTTCCCAATCTTGCATGAGCCTGGATGAAAAACGCAACAATGGGGCTGTCCCTCTGTGCTGAGTCAGGCAGGCCAGCCCCTGCTTTGTATCAAATGTGCAGGCCAACAGGCGTCCTTTCATCCCCTGTGGGGTGATGCAAAGGCCTAATGAACCAGTACGGCTTTCCTGTCACATCTGAGTGCAGACTGAAAGGACTGAAAGATGAAGGAATGTACACAAATCCCACAGGGTGGCACATGAAACTGCTGATAAAGATGGGCTCATCGGGGGGGCGGGGGAGGAGGATGGGGTCTCTGATAGTATCATTTCTCCATTGAGGATTTACATGATTTAATGAAAATAAATCCTGGGAGTAAGCCCCACAGAAGTCCGTGGGACTCAGTTCTGAGCAGAAATCCATAGGGTTGCCCTGTAGGCCTCCCTTACAAGAGGTGACTATAAAAGTTCACAGCAGATTGGGAACCAGGATTTAACAAAAAGGATTTCCCAGGGAGAAGACAAATCCAGAAATCTAACAGGGATGGACTGGGCAACTCTTTACTTTTCCTAAGTCTGTGGTGGGACAAGGCAAATATAGCAGGCACTCCTTCTTCCTGCTAAAGCTACTAAACATAACCTACATCCCATCCATCTTCTAAAATTATGGATTCCATACAAGAATGCATATCTTCCTATATGATCTCAGGAATATGTGCAATATTCCTGATGCAACCCATGTGGGAGCTCGAACATGGACACGGAGCCTCATTATTCTCTGCTCACTCTAGTGGAGAGGTTTAGCTCTGCTCACATGCTGAACAGAAAAGCTTCCATTTGTGTTGAAATGGATAGGGCCGCCCCCTAATTACACAAATGCCATTACATTGTACTATGTATTTATAGTACCCTGAAGCTGCCTCAGATACAGAAGTTTATGGAGAGCTGTATCTTATCATATTTGACTCTATGTTTCCTTGCAGATTATTCCATCGTTTCTCCCTTGAGGAAGAACATCCATTAAGCTGAAAAGGCCTCTTCAGCTATGTGGGCTACTGACCTCACAGAACTCAGGCATACGACAGCTGCCTGTAGGAGCCTTAGGTGACCCTGTCAGTGTCCAAGAGAAATGTGTGGACAGGCTTTTTGGCATGGTCAAGTGGCAGGGCTGGACAACATCTAGAAAAATGAGAAACCTGGCAGCGCTGCTGCAATGGCAAGGAAGTGCTGGTTGCTGAGTTAGGCTGAGCCACTAATAGGAGTAGGCTCCTATTTGCATCACACTCACCCAATAAAGAGCAAACCTTTTATTTATAAAAACATATTTGTGCTGTGCATTGTCTTCCCACATAGAAGCCTCACTGCAGCTTATAAAAACATAATAAAACACCATTAAACATTAAAATAAACAAAGAAAATAAAGCTCAATAACAATAAAACATGTCATGAGCAGAACCATCAACAGAGCCATGAGCGGCTTCTTAGCTTTTAATATTTATGTGGAGATGTTCACAAGCAAAGTATTTGACATACAGATCCAACACACTAATAGTCATTGCTCAAATGGCACAGTTGCTTTTGGGCTGCTTCATATGTGAGTTTTCCCTTTCAACCACTGTTCCAGAAACAAAGAGGGCCACTGCTCACATAGAGGTAAATGAACAAAAGCTACTTGACTCTCTGAATCCAAAGAGCGGCAACCTTCCTTGCGAACTCTGTACTTCACCAGTCTAAACAAATCTCTAATTCACGAAGCTGGACACTTCAGAGTCATTTCCTTCTGTGTAAGCACCTTAACCCCCAAAGCGAAGGGCATCCACGGCATATTTATTCATGCATTTCATTTTTATTCTGCCCAATAGTCAAAGGCTCTCTGGGCAGTTAACAAAAATTAAAAGTTAATAGAATCTAATGAGAAGACAAAGACCACATATGAACAGTGAAGCAATAGAATGATAAGACAATGAAACAATAAAATCACAGCAGTTGCAATCAGAACGGTACAGAGGTACATCAGCAGTAGAGAATAAAAAGCAGTGTTAAAACTAAAAGGTTAATTATTAAAAGACAGGGAGAATAAAAAGGTTTTCACCTGGCACTGAAAAGAATAGACAGTAGGCACCAGGCACACCTCTCTGAGGAACTTGGAACTTCTCCCTCTTTACTTCCTTTGGATGCGGCTTCGGAAGGACCCCAGAGGATGATCTTCTGCCCTCAGTAGCTGCATAAGGGACAAGGTGTTCCTTCAGATAACCCGAAAAACTGTGTATTGCAACGTGAGAAATTCAGCTGGAAGCACCAAAATATTCAGTTCCCCAGCACAACCAATTTCTCCTCTACTTCTAGTTTTGTAATAAGGGTTCAAGCCCGTGTGCATTGAGACAGAAGAAAGCATAGAATTGCCCAAGAAGTGGCCCCATCTCTTCAGGGCTAAGCCAACACGTGTGTGTGTGGGGTGTGTGTGTGGGGTGGGGCACAGCTTCTTAGACTTCTGTGATGTTCCCTTAGCAACTGTTTCTGGAAGGCTACAAAGATGCCATGATCTGGCTATATTCGGCAGGGTCAAGGATGTTCCCCCATTTTTTGAGCTTTGCATGTCCTACCTAGTGGTGTACACATGAAATATAACTTGGGGAGATGTACACTAGAGCCCCTTCTGTTTATGAGGGAATACAGTCAAGGTCTTTATGAGAAATTCATGAACAACTGCTAATGAATACAGTGTAGTGACACTACATGAGCTTGTAGGAGACACCAATGCAATTATGGGATAAAAGTTGAAAAGAAAATGTGTGCAGAAAAAACAACCCTACATGTTTTCTCTGTTTGCTTGTTTTGCTCAATTAGCTATCCGTTGCATGAACTGGCCTCTTCCCCCTTTCCCTTCTGCTTATCAAACTCAAGATGAACCCTGTGAAGTGCAATTCTTTTACAGAAATGTAATGGATTACAGAACAGTGTGAACTCTAAAGTAGCCTTCTGTTAAGTTGAGGAAAGGGCATCTGCCCATGTAAAGAGTTTAATCCAAACTGAAAACTTCCCTTCTGTCTCCTTTCAGGAGCCTCCATCTTCAGAGTGGATCTTGCTGCTTGAAGGTTAGATGAAGGGAACACCAGAGATACTTCGATTGTGCAGTGTACTTCTCCCATTGCCTCCTTATCAAGTCAAAGATCAGGTTTTACATTTGTTCCCCTTCCCACCCTAAAAGCCCTTTTGCCCATTCCAAAGCAGGCGGGTTCGCCTGCTCTGCCTGAGGAACTTGACTAGATACTCTTGAATCCGTGGCCCCTTGCTCCTCCTTCACTCCTCTGCTTCCTCAGAATCAGGCAAAACTGAGCACACTATAAGGAGTGAGAAACGGATCCACTCACTACAATGTGAAGGTGCTAAGATGTGAAAAAAATGAAATATTTGAAAATAAAAGAAAGAGAAGTAATTGACAGTTCTTCTAGTCCCCTCACAAAAAAATTATGGAGGAGGAGGAAGAATACTACTGCTTGCTCTTGTGGGGTGAAGTCAGTGGGAACAGTACTTCAGAAGCAGGCAAGTACTACTCCCTCCAACTCAGACTTTCCACAAGTTCACTCCATTGACGTAAATGCAATTGCAAGGCCATTGAAGATAATCTGATTTACTTCTGAACAGACATGTGTTTCAGCTAGTATTTCTTGAGTAAGAGGACAAAAAGAAGACAATCAGGAAGACTTGAAAAAACACAGAAAACTTCCTTTTTTCAGTGGAGAAAGGAAGGAACGGGGCACTGGCAAGTCAGTGGGAGACAGAGAGGGGCCACAGAGCAGGGGGCAAGGGAGACAACAAAGTGAGTGAAAGATCTTTATTTTTACATATTCCTGACAGGGCACCTTCTCCCTCTCCCCTGCCTGCCGTCCAACAGCCCATTAAAGTTATGTCTGGCCCCAGAGCAGTAGTGGGAGTTTAGCACACACTGAGACATGCAGAAATACCAGGACAAAATGGCGGCATATAAAAAAGCTATAACATAACAGGTTTGTACAAATCTGGATATATTGGCAGAAATAATGCAAGGAGAATGAGTTGGGGTGAGGATCATGTGACACACTAGTGAGTCAGGCATTACAATGCCAATGAAATGTCTTGTCAACTTGCCCCTTGGCGACTCAGCATGTATTATGTGAGATGATGGGGATTAGAAGTCCATGGGATAATGTCATGCCATGAGCATCACAAGGATGAGAAGGTGAAGAGACATGGAACATAACACAGCAACTACAACATCTGTCTGAAAAGACTGACAGTGCAATCCCAGAGAGGCCTACTCAGGTGCTAAATCTCACTGAGTTCATTGGGTCTTAGTTCCAAGTAAGTGGGAACTTACTGCCCTTTTTTTCTTCCCCACTGAAATGCCCAAATGTTGGGAGTTGTCGTCCACGTATGGAGGGTGCCAGCTTGGAGAAAGCTAACTTATGCGATGATTTCCCCAACAACATGTTCCAATTTTCATTAATTAGAAACTTTGAGAGTTTCAGCTAACTGCAGTTTAAAAATTGGAAGGGAAAGGTCACTTCAGATTATCAGTAAAAGGGTGAATGTGAACATCCCAAATTTGAGGTATGGCTAGAATGAAGATTCAAAGTTCCAGTTTGTGTAAGTATGGAGTGAAGCAAATCCAGTGGTCTTATCTTTAGCTCTAGCAAATTGATTGAAGCTCAGCTTTCTTCCCCAGTCATGCTCCCATTCAAAAAGATCATGTGAGCTGCAGTAAACACAACTGGGCATTTTCTCAAGTCACATAATACGAATTAAAAAGGAATGGATTCCTAGCTGAGTGGGAGCTGATGTACTGGCAACAGAAGCTGCTCTTTCAGAAAAGAACAAAGTGATCTTGTAGTGATTCAAGATGCTCCTATTGTATGGATTGTTATGGGGAAGAAGGAAATGCTGGCTTTCAATTACAATTTTCATCTGTTAATTGGCTATAAAGAACATGAGCGATAACATACATGATGAGTTTTCTTCACCAATTTCTTCCATAGATGAAACAATGTGCTCCAAATCGGACACGTGCTCTTTCCATTGTACTGTCCCATTGTGGCTTCTCAGTCCATGTGCTTGTGTGTGTCATAGCTCAGGTCCATACTTAGCATGATGCAAAATAAGTCTTTGCATTCAATGCACCTGTTATACCTACCAGCCTGTAGGGAGGAGGCCATAATTGTGGAAGGAGGAGAAAAATGCTACTCAGGATCAGCCAATGGAGTTAATAGGCAGTAGATCTGGGGCAGCCAAATGAAAGAACACCTTCACCAATGCAAAGTTAACATAAGAGATTAAACATATATGGCCATGGCTCCTAGCAAAGCTGTCCCAAGAGATACAACGGCCTGAGGCAAAGGTCAAGGTGGCACCTCTCCACACATACATAAGTTGACTGGAATGGCAAGTGCATCTTATTTGAGCACCAGTAAGAGAAGTAAGACACACGGGGCAAGCCACATATCCTAAATATCTGTCCTCCAACACTTCAGCACCATCGCTCCAGCATCTGACACAGGAGGGGGCGGCTACACTTTGCCTAATGGTGGACCGGCCCTGACTGCCAGGTTAAATGGCTGAAAACAAGGCAGTGGCAATTGGTCCAACAGCAGCTACATCAAGTTAACCAACAGGTAAACGGAGCCTCCATGTTTCTGAGGCAAAGTGCTGTTGAATGCCAATGCCAGTTCCAGTCCGGGGTGGGGGGGGGGGCAACACTGGAAGCTCATGGGCTTCCAGAAAGTATTTGGTTGGCTACTGGGGGAAACAGGATGCTAGACCTGATGAATCTTTGGTCTAATCCAACATAAACTTGCTCTTATACCTTGCACAACAGGAGTCACTCACTTCAACTCATTCACAGGTCACTATAAAACCTAAAAAAATATTAAAGCCTTTTAAGCCATACGAAGAGCATGATCCAAATGCAACAAATAAAGAGGCATCAAGTGAGAGTAGGGTGATTATACAACTTCCCATTAGACTTGCTGGTTTTACATATTAAATTAATAGAGAGAAGTTGCCCCCACACACACCCATTACACTATTAAAATTATGACCACCTACTGCCCTTTACACTCAAAACACTAGCTTGCCGAAACAAAAATGGGGATTCTCTTCACACACTGATTGCATGGCAGAGTTTTGTCATATCACAGCAAAGAAAGGTCAAATAAATGCCAGTGCATAAAGTGACTGAACCAAAAAACAGAAAAAGAATTGGCAAAAGTAGACCACAGGGGCTTAGAGAAGAGGCATTTATTGTGTAATTGTCCTACCTCAAGTATGTAATTTTACAGGGGGTCCAGATGTTGTCATGCTTTCCCACTGCTTATCCCATCATTTTTCTTAACACAGAAAATCCATTAGGGAGGGAAAGATGGAGTAGCTGTACTATGTCTTTAGATAGGTAACTCCAGGAGCCACCTGTTCAGAAACGCTCAAGGTAAGCAAATGGACGGCCACCCCATGACACTGACAGGATGTTCCTAGAACAAGCACTATTCCTCCTACGGCAATGTGTTTCTCTGGGTAGCCAAATACAGATAACTATCTACTAAACAGAAATTTACCACAGTGTGCATCTAGTTAGTTGGTGGGCCAGCTGTATCATCCTACTAAATAGTTGTTTAAAATAGTCCATCAGTCATTAAGTGCTGAATCCTGGACAAATCAAAGGAGTACAGTTTAAAATAGAACCCAGTAACACCGTGAAAACATTGCTGAAAACTTCAAATTAACATGAACAGAGATGGTGCACTTACTTGAACATAGAGGCTTTTGCCTGGTGCCTAGAAGACTGTTACCAAAAAGCTTTCCCAGGAAGAGCTTTCCATAACCACCACACCTGAAAACACGCTGTCCTTAGCTGACATCTGCCTCATCACCAAAGGCTGAGGCACTTGAAGAAGAGCGTTAGCAGGAGATCTTAAAGGGAAGGCAGATGGAAATAGGAGAATAGTTGAACCACTGCCCTGCTTGCTGGATATCTAACTGAATAGGATTCTACGGTAAACCATTCTCTGCTACCTGGAGGACAACAAAGACAGTTAGCTTCCCTCGAAGGAGTGAGAATACAGGGAAAGGCACTCAGTGCTCAGCGGCCTTTGCTTTAGACTGCAGTTCTCATTAGCTAGGATCAGCCTAGCTAATTGCCAGGGATTGAATGGGGTGCAGTCCAAAACCACATGGTATGAGGCTGTCTACCCCTGAGGACAGAAAGAGCCAGTCTGGGATGGTGTGTATGTGTGTAGCAGGGTAGGAGAGAATTGCCACTCTGCTTCAGCCCTGATAGGGGAAAGGATGCATGCACACAAGCACTCACACACCATTTTGGTAAGCTGTATAAAGCACAGTGGGTTACGGTAGCTGCTTTTGTTTTGGAGACTTGTCTGCAAATTGAGGAATACAGAATGTATGCAATCAGAGACTGTTCGTGTTTATTTCTAATGAGAATTCAGCGTCTCATTCCTACTTTTTTTGCATCCATCATTTTTGCCGGTTTGGGTGATATTAATGCTGACTGTGACCGACTTAGCACAAAAATGAACTCAATTGCTCGCTACAGCTGGGATGGGAAAATCCAGGATTACTAAGGCCACTCTGCATTTGGCAGCCTTACAATTCCTACATGGCTGTAATTCATTAGTGCCATACAGGCAAATTAGCTGAACAGGCTGCCAGGTGTGGTGTTCTCACCTGAGAGGTGCCGTACCTGCCTCAAGAGGGCTTCCTGCAAATGGCAAAAGTACCGAGGAGGCTATTTCCATAATCAAGACAAAGACCTCTATTTGTACCAAGAGCAAAATAATTGAAAAGGCTGCCTTGATCAGAAGGAACATTGCATTGTAAAACAGTTATATAATGCGGATACTGTCTGTCATATTATCCAATGTCCTGTTTGTGTAGATCTGTGAGAAAAAAGATTGCCAGATTTTAGGCTTAGGAACATTTTCATTGCACAAATTCACTAAGTATATTTCCCAGAAAATTTGATCAGGAAAACTTGTGTGCCTTCTTATTCGGGTCATCTTGTGTATTTCCTTATTTGAGCTGGCAGTCAGGAAGTTAAAAGCTGGACTTTTCTGCACAGCCCTTAATGTTTCTTCTGCCTTTGCTACGGTTTATGTAGCTAAATCATAGAAGTATTACTATTTTACAAGAAGAACCACTTTTAAATGATCATCTTCCTGTATACCAACTTTCTTCAACACAGTGTCCTTCAAATGTGTCACTTATAAATCCCAGCATCCCCAGACAGCCAGGAAAAGGTTTCCACTTTTGCATTGCCAGCAGCAATTTATGCTTAGGAGCCTTCAGTGCAGTGGAAGAAGAGGTGAATTCGTTTTCTTGCTTGTGTGCAGCCAGCTTCCTGTATGAGTGGAGAATACACTCTAGATTTCTTTGGGACAAAGTCTGGGCTTTCAGGGAACACTCAGCTGGACAGCTGAAAATCTGAAGTCAGCAATAGTGGACAATAAGAGCCAACTTGGAAGCTGAGCAGAAATGTACAAAGAATGGTGCAACTCACTTGCCTCCAAGCTGAATTCACCCATATGGCTAGTCTGGAGCTTTCCCAACCATGCCGTGTTCAGTTGATTATGACCAAAAAGCAATTGTTCTAAAACAGTGCTAGGGAAACTCAGACCCGGGGGGTGGTTCAAACCCAAATCCACTGAAGCCCCAATATGACCCTCCAATTGTTCCCTACCCCATTCCCCTGTTCCCATCCCCTTAATCCCAAGCTATAAATTGTTTGTGATTTTCTGGCTTTCGTATTTTAACCCATTCTGAAAGGTTGAAATGCCTTTTTGGAGGCTTAGTTACTGGCACTAAGAGCTTTAAGCTTTAATATACTGGTACTTTTTAAACTTTACCTCTCTTTCCCATTATAGCTGACCAAGACAAAGGATTGCACAGTACTTGGGCAAGCAAAACTTCTGGCTTCTCTTGGAGCAGGTTGTCAGAACTTGTGGCAAGTTATACTAAGTAGAGCTGCCATCTTGAGTGGAATGACTGTAGCAGTGGGAGCCTTCAAGCATACAGGGAACCAGATTTATAATCTATAATCATCACACATTGAACAAAGTATTTATGTTTGAAGGATGAGAAGTAGCTTTGGGATGACCATTAACTTCATTCCTACAAAGAATAGGAAGTGTCACTTGTGACGGATTGGCTCATCTATTTGCAGCCTGTCCCCCGTGCATTCAAAAAAGGAAAACAAGAGAACCTGCTTCATATTAATTCAGACTACTGGGCCAGCTTTAGTACTATTTACTTCAGCCATTCCCAGTCTGGTGACCACTGGAAGGAAGTGTTGAGCTACAGTCCCATGACTATGCCACCTGGAATTGTGGGGTTTGTTGCCTGACACAACAGGAAGGTTGGGAAATGCTGATCTACTCAAATGGGCCCAATTCCTTAAGGCCTGAAGCAAGGGCCCTTTCCAGCCTGTTATTTGATATCTTTTTAACTGGAGAACCCTAGGATTCTAAATGCACAGGATGTAATCTGCCAGTGAAATCCCAGACAAAGTAAAATATTCATTGCATGGATTTGTTTAAAACTGAACCTCAACAAGGAAAGACAAACATTTTGTTATGGCAGGTTCCAGTTCAAATTGTCCCATCCTGGACAATCAGTTTTCCCTATCGGTTGCTCTCCAGAGTCTCCAAGTGTTCATAGCACAATAGCAGAAGACTGCAAAGTAGAGGTGGGTGGGGAAGAAATTGGGTAACCTTCTCCACTTGTCCACCCTAAACCTCCCCAAGGCCTGAATGGGACAAAAAGGTCATGTTCCTGACTGGCTGGAGTCCTGAATTCACTTCAGGGGATGGGAGGCTTTTATGGTACCATTGCCTTGCCTCATTCCTGGAATTTTATGGGGGGGAGGGTCCAAATGAGGCCTTCAACTTGTAACCTTCCCATAATTTGCCACAGATTCTTCCATCTTTTTTATTACCATAGATATTCTAAGGAACAAAAGAAGGAATAACCACATAACACCTTCTCCTTGGCTGGGGTCACCTGCATACCTCATTCCATTACCTTGGTGGATATTACAACCAACCAACCAAGCTGGAAACAGACAGTCTTGCTGGCAAACATCCCCTGTAATCTCTCTGGAGCTCTTCTCAGCACAGCTCAGCCACAGCGTGCTGTCAGGGCCCTGAATTAGAAAGGCAGGTGCCCACCAGAACGTCCAGGGCTGCCATGCCAAGAGCCCAGGTGAGGCTGCCTGCCGAGTCAGCATCAGGGTACACATTGGCCTTACTCAGGGCTGGGACCATCAAGAAGTACCCAGCTGTGCTGCCTATTGAAACCATGCCAGCTTCAACATTCCAGGTCTAAAACTGCGCAGCCGATTGATGCCTCAAGTTGCTCGGAAAGAGGACATGAAGTGATGGCCATGTCACAGCTGTGTGTGTTTTGTTTTGTTTGTCTGTAGCAACTACTACTTAATCATGTGGCCTTTGAACAGGGAAAGTCTATTTAGCTATTATAGCTATAATATACCTAATGAGTTACTTATGGTATTAAGAAACCTTCCTATCTCCAGATGCATATCACTACAGTATGTGGTACTGTATAGCAATATTCCAGATATTTAATGATTAAATAGATCATTCTTTTGTCTGAGCCATATTTATTCATTTATTATACTTCTATCCCACCTTTTTTTCCTTTCAAGGAACTCAAGGAAGAGAAATGTAATTCTCTTCCTCCTGATATCACTCTTATCCCCACAACAACAACCCTGTGAGGTAGGTTGGGCTGAGAATCTGTGACTGGCCCAGAGTCACCCAGTTGGCTCCATGGCTGAGCAGGGACCCAAATCAAAGATAGAACCCAGATCCACTGAGTCCCAGACCCATGCTTTTAACCACTACACCTTACTGGCTCTCAAATTTTTGATTTGATTTTGATTTCTTATAGAAAAATCAAATATGTTATTGTTGCAGGGAGGAGAACACACAAGCACACTATCATTCTCTCTACACTGTCAACACTTTTATTAACTTAATTCATTTATTTTTGTGGCAGCACCTTCAGCTTGCAAAAGACTCCACTTTCACCAAGAAGAGGCAGGAGTTGTCCTTGCAAATGAACTTGTCCTTGCTGCACCATCTGGTGAGGAACAGTGAAAGTACTCGCAGGAGTTAAGTAGCCGTAGTGCAGTGCTGACAACCAGAGAATTGTGGGGAAGATAAATGCAATTTGGACCTTGAAAGCTACCTGAGTGTTGCAACTACACCAAGTAAGAGGAAACATCTGTGTGAGTTTAGAGAGAAAACTACTTCTGGGGAATGCTGCAAGACCCTTTTTTTCCTGACTGTTTATAGGATTGTGCCCTGAGGCTCCCAAATTGACACATTGCTTTAGCAAGGTTGGCTTTCTCTGCTCCCACTTCATGCATGGAGTTTTAATTGTGTTATTACCTGAAACTTCACAAGCTTACCTTGCCACTCATCTCCCTTTCTATATCCTCTCTGTATCAAACAACCAGGGCTGGCAAAGTTGCCTCATCCCCCCAGTCAATACAGCAATATTTAGGTCTGTGCAGTATTTAGTTCAGAATCCTTTACAAAATTGGCACAGACTTCGAGTATCATTTGCAGTACACATAGCAAAGGGTTGGCTAGCAAAGAGTGTGATATCTTGAGAGTGATGGCTTTCAAACATTCTGTCTTTGCTGCAGATTTCCCTATTTGTTTGCTGCCAGGGTATGAGGATGAGGGGGTGTTTTACAGTCCACAATAAATCCACACTGGATGCTGGTCAGGTCTGTTGGGCTTTAAGCAGTCATTTGTGTGAACTGAAAATCTGCCCTTGTTCTTGATTTAGCAACCAACGAACAGGGGCAGGTGTGTGAGAGTATGTAAGCCAACCAGTTTGTTGCTGCTACTGTTGATTTCAGGCAAGATTCCTGAAAAGGCCAGTTTTTGTATCATTGAAAAACACAGATTTTATGTTGGACTTCAAATCTGCTGCCTTTTAAATGCCTTCCATGTATATTCTTAAGCAAATCTCATCTCTGTATGAGTTTTTGCAAAATATTAGACAATGGGAAAAGTTGGCTCGGCAGTAATTTCAGTGCAGTTTTTCTTCTGAAGGTATGGCTTTGGTCAGCATAGCCAAGAAAGGCAGATGATTTCCTCTCTCCACTGTAGCTTCCTCTGCACTCGAAAAATTTACACAGGAGAGAAGGGCATCCTTCAGGTGAAGTTTTCTGGAGGCTAGAGAGGAGACAGAGGAAATGTCTTGGGGCCTGGTTATCTAAAGGAATGCCTTACTCCGTATGTTCCTGCCTGGACACTAAGATCATCAGTGGAGGTCCTTCCCTGGGAGCCACCCCCAAAAGAAATAAGGGTATGGGCTAGAAGAGCGGCTTTTTCAGTAGTTTCACCCCATCTCTGGAGCATGCTTTCCAAGGAGGTGCACCTGGCACTATTCCTGTTTTTCTTTCAGTGCCAGGCCAGGTGAAAACCTTTTTATTTTTGCTTCAGAACTTTAAATCAAAACTCTCTCCAACTGTTGGAGGTTGTACAAATAAAAAAACCAGTTACATTTAAAGGGAATCTATAACATGACGTGCAACAGCATAGTATTCACACTCATTTCAAATTTCCTAAAACATGACAAGCCCTTCTCCACATATTAGCCCACTCATCTTCTTTATCTGTATTCTATTCCTTTTTAAAAGAGGGAGACAAAAAAGGGCAGGATATTTCAAAATCGGCGCCCCAAGGGGAAACAAATTACTACACTGAAATGAATTGGTACAGTGTGTGCAATTTATTGCATGGTTATTTTCAGTTGCTGGTAAGTTGTACTTAAATAGCTCGTTTACCAAGTAACAGAAGCAAAAACAAAATACAGGCAATTCCTGCCCTGAAGAGCTTATCAGCTACATTGTGATAAAGGAGAGGGAAGAATGGGTGAGGCATGGCCGACAAGAAACCAATGTGAGCACACTTGGCTAATAAAAGATCCTGTTGTTTGTAAGTTAAATGCCTACTTCTAGCCCAGTAGGTCTGTCAACTAGGCTGGGTGGATCCACTGTACGAATATAGGACAACTGTTCCTGCTTTAGGTGTGTTTGCTGAGATAGTTGGGTGCAAAGGCAACATTAAGCTGCTTGCTGTGTGGCACTGTGGGAATACAGGAAATTGCCAGGCACATGACTGACAAGCAGCCTTTAGAGACTTTGAAAGCTGACAAGAAAAAAACACAACAAGGTTCCTGGAAAGACATGACGGCAGCAACTATATCCAAAACTGCCACCAGTTCTGTACAATTGAGTTACCAAAGTAGATGGCAGGCACAGTATCCACGTCTGCAGAAACAAAAACGGGCTTCCAGTACAGGAAGGATGTGCCGGATTTTGAACTGACATCTCCAATTGAACAACTCTACAACCATATCCCCCTCCTTAAGCAGGCACTGCTCATTCCCAAGGTGCCACCAGCAGTTTTCCTTTGTGTTCCTTTTTGCATGTGGGGCAAACCAATTCCCCTCCCCCCAATTTAATTCTTCAGCAATATCTCTACACCCTGGAGTGATCTCTTGATTAGGCTTTAGTTATGATCTTGCCCTGTGCCACACATGGAATTTTATGGGTTTTCCCAGCACATCCCTGCAGGGACTTCCATTTGTAACTCTCTAGGGTTCTCCCACTAAGTGATCCATCATCTTACTACAGAAAGGAGGGAATAATTGAAAAGCTGCACACTGCAGGTTAACTGGTGGTGTGAAGAGTTTTCATTTGGAATCACCACTAATAAACATCTGATTTAGTTAGGAGCTCAATTATTCCTTATTACACGCATAAACAAAAAGCATGCAGGAAGTGTAATCATCACACTCCATGTCTTATGCTTTTTGGTCCTTGAACCCATAGGCATTGGATGACCACTTGCAAGTGCTGCAAGTGCTAATTAAGATTAGCAGTTTAATCAAGCCCAACATTTTCAGAAGAAAGTTAACTTATCTTTAGGGATTAGTGACACCATTTTTGATATCCCCAAATACGGTTAGGAGATAAGAGAACTACTATATCCCATTTAGAGGAAAAAGAGACAGAAAAAAATCAGAAACATTCCCAGTACAGCAATATAATTGTACCTCACCTTTTGATTTTCACAATGAAATTTTTCAAATCACCCTATAGGACATATCTGGCTGGCCAGCACTAAGCCAGCAACCTCCAAGTAGCCCAGCATCCCAGGTAATCACAGGGACCACCTGAATTCAAACATGCCAATCAATGCTCATAGCAGGAATTTCAATGCAATAAGCAGCTGTCACCACTGCCTGATCAGCAGGGGAATAAACAGGGATCCCACCATGCTTTCTAGATTGATCGCCACTTTGCTGTGATCAAACTTTATTCACAAGAATAAAATACATTTTTTCTACCTCTCACCCTGCCGTGCTTAATTGGGCTAAGCATGCCAGGTCCGGACCCCTTGTGTCCAACAACCCTTATATGAAAATCATTCCAATTACCATGTCAGTAAAGTTGCCAACTAACCAGAAATGTTTTTTCCCCCAGTCTAGTCGCTTCAAAAGTGCAGGGCAAGACCTTTCCCACTCTCCCTTGGCTTGGTCTAGCTAAACAACTTGGTGAATGGATTAAAGAGGGGTAGGCAATTTCCAAGGGTTGGAGACTATGTTGCCTCCGTGGACTCAAGTGGGATCCAAAAGCCCACCGCTGCTTGACCTGGCAGCATTATGTAACCAAACTTTAGCAGCAAAGCAGTGTGTGTGGCAGGGGAAACCCCTCTTTAAAAGGAAAATCAAGGGTTTGCTGCTGAATTTTTGTGGAGCAGTGGTAACAGCAGCAAAAGTGGTTTAGTTTGCTTTAAAATGCATTGTTGAACCCACACAATATGATACTGTGGTGATCTACAGGCCTTCCTCCTGTTGTCTAGGATGCACAACATTGATCGCCAGCACAGGACTGCCATTCGCTCAGCACACCACTGAATAGTGCTCTCATACGCAGAAAGCATCCCCAGGCTACACAAAGAAGGATTCCACATGGTCTTTACCAGTGCATTTTTTGTAAGAAAAAAGGTGCCAGAACTCATGAAATTATTTACCTTTCGCACGTAGTCAATCACTGTACACACACCCACACACGTCAGTTGTGTACCGAAACATAATGGTCGCTGCTCACAATAAGCACTCAGCGCGCGACCACATGATCAATCAAAGCCGACCAGTGCCACAAGCCGAGCAGCGCCATCACAACCAGTGCAGACAAAGTACGCATGCAACGGACTCGACACACAAGCAGCCCGCATGCACCATTTTAATGATTTTGCCGCCAACCTGCTACGCTTGACAGGGCGATTCAAATCCACATGGACCAAACATCAAATTTTCAAAAGTTACTTTTAAAACTTGGAAAATCTGTAGAAAAGGGGTGTTGGAATTCTGTTCCGGTGCGTTCTATGACAAAAAAAGCACTGGTCTTTACCAGATAATGGCAATAGCAGTTTTGATTTGACTTTTTTCTTTCTTTTTTACATTGAGTGCTTTGGGTGTCACACCCATGCTGAGGCTTCATTTGTTACACTCTTAGCTGTGCAGAATATGATGCCACCCACATGCCTGGAAAACAATGCTGTCATCATAATCAAAGCGACCAACACAAATCAAACAATATATTACCATGTTCCTTGCCAGTTCCTGGCTGAGAGACAATTCTCCAGCACCTCATTTTACAGGTGCCTATTCTCAGGTCCTAGTGGAAAATATCAGAAGGAATTATTTAACCTAATGAAGGAATCACCCACAGATGTAGTTTCAAATTCGTACTGAAACAGAACCCTTGACTTCTCTGCCTCCCAAAACCAACCAGGCATTCCCAGGTGCCCTCTACTTTCAGCCGTTGCTACTATCAAAGTAGGAATTTTTCTCTTCTCAGACCATATGCACATCAAGGCACTTGAAAGATACTACTGACTTCCTCAGAAGAATAAAGTCCTTCCTCAGAAGAATAAAATCCTTTCTCTCATCCTTGCTACCGTGAATACTGAGGATCTTTATACCAAGATCTCTTTATGTCAACTCCATCACTCTTTACTTACTTTAGGGTCTGAAAGAAAAGAAAACATCTTTAGATCAGTGGCACGGCCATAGTACTGCCATGGGATGGCTCCACAGTAGGCGAGAATTTCCCTCAAACAACTCTTTCAGCTCCTGTCCCAATTCCACCCCCCACCCCCCGCTTCTCCTGGAGTATATGGATATCTTTAACATCTGGAGCCACAGACAGGTGGCTCATAAGAAATTCCATCAAATTGGATTTTATTTTTTATTATATTCCACCTTTTTCCTTTCAAGGAACTCAAGACAGCTTTACATAATTCTCCTCCTCCTCTCATTCTTTGTCCCACAACTGTAGGTTGAGCTGAGAGTCTGTGACTGGCCCAAAGTCACCCAGTTACCTTCATATCTAAGAGGGAATTAGAACCCAGATTGCTTGAGTCTCAGTCCTGCGGTCTTAGCCACTACAACACAGTGGCTCTAGATTCTGCTGTGCAACTACACAATGGACACATAAGCATCAGAAACCTACTGATCACTATACACATCAATGTACTTCTAGCTTTTATCTGAAACACACTACAAAATCCATTGTCCGTAGACAAACCCCATGATACAACACCATCAATTTCAAACTGTTGGAAAGAGACTGGCAACTTAAGAATGTATTAGGCAACAACACCTTCCAAATGAAGTGAAAAAGCAAATCAATAAGGCCAATCTGCTCATGAGGAAAAATTCACTAGGGATCGGATGCTGAGGAGAAAGTGCTAGAATACTGTGTATTGCACTTACAGCCCTCAACTAAACCCATTCCAGGATAGTAAAAATCTGCAGTCTATCTTGGACAATAATACTTCCCCTTTTGCAGAATTTGGGTAGTAGTCCGCTCTTTCTTACAGACAGCCCCCCAACCCAAAACAGTTGCTCACCAGCCACAACAGGCCACACAAGAGACACAAACCTAGATGCCAATTCTGTCCTTCTGTGTGCCCTGGAAATGCTATCACAGGCCTTAATAACATCAGCCAGGACATCAGGACAGCCAAGACATTTACCTGCACATGTTTGAAGGTGCTAAATGCTATAATCTGTCAGCAGCACCCTTTGCATTTTACACAGGAAAAACAGGCCAGTCTGTATGCCAAAGAATAAACAGACACAGTCAGAACTGAGAGAATATTTAAATCTCTAAGAACACTAGTAAGACCTTAAAACAGCCTTTTTTGAATTTCAAAGGGAAATTTTGTTGGATTACATTGTAAAGAAGCTCAGTTCTCCCACCCCTGACCTGAATCAAGATAATGTGCGCTCATTAAAATAGGCCTCACCAACCAGGTGCTCTTTAGAAGTGTTTAATTATACACATCTGGGCATGTTGGCAGAAGATTATGGGAGCTGTTGTCAAGCATATCTGGAAGGCACCCAGTTGGGGAAGGCTGCACTAAAATATTAAAGACATAAGAAGAGTCCTGCTGGACCAGACCAAAGTTCTATCTAGACCAGCATCCCAAAGCCACAATAGCCAACTCGATGCCAGTGGGAAGCCCATAAGTGCAGCATGAGTGCAATACAACCTTCCCTCTCATGTTCCCAGTAAATGGTCTTTAGGGCTATACAACTTTGGTAGCTCCATCCTCCATGGACTTGCCTAAAATTCCCTTAAACCTATCCAGGTTGCTGGTCACCCATTTTATGGACAACTTGAGGCCTTCCACATACTTTGGTCTACAACCTCCATCAGCCCTTGCTAAAGGGGAAGCATCATGGGAGCTGTAGGCCCAAACATTTGGAGCGACAGCACTTGCCTGGCCTTCTATTATAGTTCCATTGGATACCAAGGTCTAGTATAGTGAAAGGGGGAGGAAAACGTAACATGCCTGTTAATTTATTTAGCAATGCTGGGATACTGGTGTCACTATCAACACAACTTTCTGAATGGTCCCTGTGGTATTTTGCATGAATTTATGTTACAGTCTGTACTTCTTGTATTTCCTGTCTCCCATAACTTGTTACTTATCATTATCCTTTCTAAAGCCATGTATATTTAACTATGCATGTTTGTCTTCCCTCTACCCACAATCATTTGTATACGTATCTGCCAATTTAGGACATGGTATATATCAGATGAAGTTGAATCTGGTCCACTGAAGCTTATGCCGTAATAAATGTATTAGCCGTTAAGAGGTCACAAATCTCTTGGAGAATGCACAAAATAACTGACTGAAAGGAACAGCTGGAATTCATGCTCTCTGCAGTTATTTCTTTGATCCAAGATGCACTTCAGGAGAAGCTTTATTTACTATTCATGTGAATCTGGGTTTAACGTTCTACATGAAGGTCAGGCAGGTACCTGGATTATCAAACACAATTGGTGACTATTTATAGAATTCCTGGGCTGCTTTCTAACCCTCTGCCTTTTATAACATATTGCCTAATGAAGAGATCTGGGGACCTCAAAAGCTTGTACAATTGGTTAGTGATTTTTTAGTTACCGTTTTTTTTTTCTTTTGGCTGCAGCTTGCCAGATGTTACATCTTTAAGAAGTGTGTGCCTCAGAAGTCATATTTCATGGTTTAATAGCTCCTATGACATTGTTTCTCAATTCCTTTATACCAAAGAGAACTGCTATGCTTCATGGGTGGTCAAATTTCATGTTTGTAACTGTTCCTCTAATATGCTTTCTCATCTCCTTTATACCTTAGAGAGCGGTTATGCTTCATGACTAGCTACATTTCATGTTTTTAACAGCTTCTATGCTATTGCTTTTAATTTCCTTTACCTTAAAGTACTGCTAGGTTCTATATTTCATGTTTGGCCACACTTCCAGTGACACCTTCACACCACCTTTGCTTGATCAACTTTCTGTCCCACAAGTCAGATTGGCCATCAGCTACCACTAGTTGAAATGCAGATTTGGCCTTATATTTCCCTGTTCACATTGGCTCCATCATCCCAACAGACCCTGTAAAAAAGAGCAGGAAAAAGCTGCCAGCAGGCTTGGTGATGCACAGACTTCATGCCTGCTCCCCTTCCTGAACACACAACGCTGAAGTGCCCCACACATATTCTCTTTGTCTTGCTCTGCAACGATATACCTACCTGGCCACAGAGAGGTCTGTTGGTGCAGTTTTACCAGCACTGCAACCTGCTGACATGCCATGGAGGGTGAAATGACCATGGCTACTTCAGCAAGCAACCACCCACTCCTAACAAACCAAAGCAAAGTCTGCATCTTTGGGAAAAGAAATAGAGTAATGATATCAGTGGCCATGTATGTGCCAGGTGGATGTGCTGGAATGCAACTCCCATCATTTTCCGAACAGCATGACTAGGGATGGTTAGAGTTGTAGTCTGCATGGTAGCATTGTAGTCTAACACATTTGGAACCCACCACGTTGGGAAAGGTTGTCTGAAATAGATCAGAGATAGGGAACTTTTGTAACTCCTTCACCATTTGCTGTGCTGGCAAGTCAGATGGGAGTTGCAATCCATTAAATATCTGGAAGACCATTAATCTCTTACCTCTGCTACAGATAATGCAAATGAGAGGAGAAAAATGCTTAAACGAGGCATTATCAGAAAATATCTTCTGTAAGAACAGAATTAGGAATTTCCTACCTCCTTTTGGTCATCCTAGAAAAGTATAAAAAGAAAAATAATAGATGTTCATCTATAATATGCTACTAAAAACTCTCAGGAAGACACATTATAGATCAATACATAAAACACTGCAAAAACAAAATAGCTGAAGCAGCAATGATAACAGTCCATACTCTGTATCCAGCAAAACAGATAAACTCTAACATATATTCCACACTGAAATGCCTGGATAATAAAAAGACTCCAAATACAAAAGCCGTAATATCAAAGTTGGCACTGGCTGAGTTTCTTTGGAGAAGTCATTGACAGACAGTACACCAAAACCAAAAAGTCACTACCCCTGTCAGGGTGTGGAGAAAGATGACAGTGGTCCTCAGCTGATGACCATGGAGTCTGGCCTGGCTCATGTAGTAGAAGGCAAGACAGTCCACCTGTCTAGGACTTCATAGACAACCACCACCAGTTCAGCTGTTTAAGACCTGACAAGATATGATAGTCACATTTAGCTGCAGTTAGTAACTGAGCAGCTGCATTTTGTTCTAAAGTTTCAGATAAGTCTTCAAAAGCAACCCTTGTACAGCGTAATGCAATAATTTAATCTGGAGATCACCAGGTCACTGTGAGTTTAGACTCTTAGTCTAAGATAACCTGGCCATGAAATTAATATTTACCCACTTAAGAAACAATTAGGTGCTCCACAAAGATACAGAAAAGACCTTCCATGCCTGCAATCTAAAGGACAGGAGAAGTGAGCAAAAGCTATATTCAGTTTCATAAATTTTAAAAAGGAGTAAGGACAGTTCTTGCAATATTCAGGCACCAACAGTACTAAGAATAGACAGTATCCAACACCATCCACGTGCAAATGGAAACCACTGCTAGTGAAAGTGGAAGACAGCAGATTCTGAAGCAATTGGAAAGACCTTTTTCTAGAATGGGGTAGGTCAGCACAGCTTGAAGAAAGGAGCTTTGCTGACCTGCCTCATTCTGGAAACAAGCATTTCTGTTCATTTCTAGGAGAATGAATGAGGAAAAGTGAGCTTCCCATTGTTTTTGCAGTGGATCCCATTGGTACAACAAACAGCAAGGAACCAAGCAACAATAACTGATACTTCTCAATGTTAGCAGCAGAAAAGTGGGGAGGGGAGGATACAGATAGTTAGATATTAATTAGATACATATGGAAAGTTCCAATAACAACTTGGATCTGCACCACAAGAAATTTAAAAGTAACTCTTCATCCAACTCACAGGTTATTTGGGAAGATCATTGAAAGGAAAATAAACTAAAGCAAATGAAAAAAAATGTTTTCTTGAGATGCTGTCTGAGAAAATTACCCAAGTTGTGATATCAGAAAAGCAACTGAATATTTTAGAAAGTGCAGATGGGTGGAAGAGAATCAGAAAGATAAGGCCATACATTTCAGCCTTTTTTCTAGTATTTTAAATTCTCCAGTGGTGTTCATAGTTTGCACTGTAAGCTGCTTTATATACCACTGGTATACTGTATGCAGCTTAACCTTTCTAAATAAATCATTTGCATAGAAGATGTGAGAGGGAGACAAAGTGGAAGCACGCAGGCAACATAAGGAGACCAAGAACATATTACTGGGTAACACTGACAGGCATAGAATAAGAAGAGGAAAGAATTTCATTGGGGAATTTCAAAAAGAGTGATTGGATGGATGGGCTAAACTGGGATAAAACCACAAATTCCTAACTCTGTAAGAGGAAGAGTGTGATCTACAGTGCTGAAGGTAAATACTAAGTTAATTGCATGCAATGAAAATCAGTTGAATACTGGTAACAGTATTCAAGAACAATATTAAAGAACAGGTAACAAAAGATAGAATTAAGTGGCTTATTCTCACAAGGAAGGGAATAGCAGTGAGATCTTTCTAAGATCTCTATCAGTATATGGTATCTGAAATATCTGTAGGTAGGAAAGGCAATTAATGTAGTAAGACCATCAAGTGAGAAATGAGCAAGCATTTTGCAGACTATGTAGTGTTTTACCATCTTGATACAGGATACTGAAAAGTCAGACTACAAAGAACTTCCCAAAGATCTCCTCATACTGAGTGATTCAGTAAACAGCAAATGAGATTCAAGGTAAACAAATGTACAGAGATAATGCTCTCCACCCAACTAATCTCATGTATAGTGAAGGTGTCTAGATTGGCAATAGCTAATCAGAAAAGAAATTGTGGGGTTGTAATAGATACACAATGCATTAAAGCCACCAGTTTGATATATGGCAGTAGTTAATTTTACTTATTATTTAAAAAAAAAGAAAAAAGACAAAGCCATTCATTCATTCATTTTACATTTGTATGGTGCCTCATAGCCCAAATTTCATGCTAGATTATTAGGAACTGAAAACAGAAGAGCTAGTATCTTAATATTTTTCCATAAAAGCATGATATGACCACATTTGGAATACAACAGAAATACATCTGTTGTCTAAAAGAAAGCAAATCCAGCTGTTATATATTGCATTACAGGTGCTCAGGTATAATGAGCAATGCTGGTTTGTGCTCATGTTGCCAGTGCACCTGCTGTGCAAGTGGGGTTCTGCTTTTGCACGTATGATTTGTGTGCTTTGCGTATTTGCTGCTTGTTTAATTTCACACACATCCTGCACCCATCCCACAACTCTAGTCCACCTGTGCTCCATGCTTTGGTCAGACTCCCATGTTGTTTGGGCTACCACCTAGTGACTAAGATGCAAACACCCACACTGTAAATAAAATCTGTGCGCACTGACATGGCAGTGTTTGCATGTGCAAACCCATGAAGGCACGACACAGGCAGCAGGAGAGTCTCTGTGTTAATGGTAGGAGTGCATGTACTGTGTCAGCAGGCACTACACACATACTGTAGGTAGCAGTGGGGACAGGCCCACACACCTAGCAGTGGCCACAGGTTGTGCTTGCGGCATGTGGATTGCATAATTAGCAGAATGATTCAGCTCAAAGAAGGGAGCCACTAATGTCCCTGAGCATTGGTGAACTTGATCTTGACTTGACTCACTTCCTAAGCCAGGGCTGTGCACAGGAAAGAAGCCTGGCAAATATAAGAGAGCTGGATTCTGGGTGGATTTCTGCATCACCAGCACTGAGGCAGCGCTGCTTGGTGAGGCAGGCAGGAAAAAGCAAAATGGCATTTCATAATGCCTCTCCAAGTGATGTTACATCAGGGTGACAGGAAGGTAATTTGGACCCCAGCCCTGGAAAAAACACCCAGTAACACACTTCCCATTTCTCTGCCCATAAATAAGATGTTGAACATTCTGGCTCAGGGCTAGCGATATTGATCTTGAGCAGACAGTGAAGGAGGCTGCTTCCATGGTTGGTAACCCAAACGCATCTTTGGTTTGACCTAAGAGAGCTGTCTTTTGTTTCATTTAGATTCATAGATTTCTATAGGATGGAAATTCTATAGAATTAAACACATGCCCTGAACCAACTACTAAGCAGTCTATTCTTACGTTCCAATACGATAAATAATAAGAAATCTCTAGTTGCCACTGTTCCTGGTGGTATGCAGGACTGGGTCATAAAAATTTCTTAGTAGAAAGTAGATTCTGGAGTGATCATGCTAAGCAATTTCTAATCTGCAAAGTGATGGAACTAGGTTGCATGGGATTGCAGCTGTCAGAAGCACCTTCCACTTCCTTCCCCAAACCTTAATTTGGTTAATTAAAGCACGGTGACAGTGTGCTAGACTTTCTTCTCCCACTTCTACTTGCACATTGTATGCTCCTTTGCTACCTGGGGGGAATACTGAGTTTGGTAGCTGTGCTTGCTCAGAATGTTTCCCCAGATCAACAGAACTATCTAGAAAGCAAGAGGAAATAGCAGGGGTAAGGCACACACTTCTTGCCTCCCGTATGTCATTGTTTTGGGTCCTTGACACTTGTGCAGGCCTCACAATTTATTTCCTAAGAAGCTTGGCTTCTGAGGGAGCCTCACCCCAGTCCAGAAGGCTAACCACCAGTGTTGTTCCTGTCAATGCCTGCCCAAAGAGCAGCAGGTGGTGGTCAAATGGCAGCAGAGACCATGAAAGAGGTACAGTCATGATGGGAAAAGCAGTGTTAGGGATGGGTCTCTCTGTGATGGTGATGTGCTTGTGCTTTTTGTGGGGGTTGGCTAGGCGATTGTTTTCTGCATGTGGGTTGCTGGGTCTCTGTCTTTCTGTGTGGCTGGCTGGGTCTGTGGATGATGTGTGTATGATCACACTGTGTAAAATCAGCTCACTTGATCTAGACTAGACACCAGAGGAAGGTAGGGTTCTAAATATTGTTTTATAATATGGGGGTAAAGCTTTCCAGGACCTTTGTGGAATTTTGCGTTTCATTTTGCCTTCAAAACCCAGAATAGCGCTTTGACAATTTCCTGTTGCAAACTTTTATCATTATCCCATCTTCGCCACCTGTACTGTTCTACAAATATGCCACCTTCTTCTGCGTTATCAATTCTATCTTATTTACTTAGTAGACATGTATATGATTTTTTTTTACTGTGCTGGTACTTCTGAGTAGATATGTGGAAGGGTACCTTGTGAACATGCAAAGAGTGGATTGCAGATACTTTCAGAACTTGCTGCAGCTCTTAGGGTATTATCACCATCCCACCCCTTGCAGTTTTGAAAACATGCTCTCTACATTCTCTTTTGTAATGGATTGTCAGTTTTTACAATTATTTTGTGTAGATTCCTGCTCTCATCCTCCATTTTTCAATTGTCACCTTATGCTCACTATCTGCTAAAAGTTGCAAAAGGAGAGTGGTACTTTTGTATGGCTTACCACTCATTTTTTGCATGATTCTTTTGTGCAATAGTTGCTGTTGCTAAAATATGTAAATGGAAATCTAAGAGTGTTTTTGTTTGGATCCTCCCATTTTGGATTCATGATCTTAAAGTTTATGTGCCTCAGTTTTCTCTTCCTGCGGTATGGTCTGCTGGGAATTCAAAAGAGCCAGTGTGGTATAGTGATTAAGAATGTGGGAGTGGGATCCAGGTGATGTGGGTTCTAGTCCCCATTTGACCATGAAGCCAACTGGGTGACTTTGGGACAGTCACACACTTTCAGCCCAGCCTACCTCACAGGGTAGTTGTTGTGGGGATAGGATTGAAAGAATTATGTAAGCCACTTTGCTGCAGGGAAAAAAGCAGACTATACATCTAATTAATAAAGATGGCTTCATCCCTGATGAACCTGCCTTCTATCCAAGTAGTGTCAGTTGGCACCAGCTACCACTAGCAGCTTTATGGGTGTTTCACAACTGTTTGATATGACATGAGTTGCTATTCAAAGAGAAAATAATTTTTAAAATGCGCACACCTAAATGGTACTTGGATCCCATCCAGTAAGCTTTTCTGGAACCACCAGAATATTCTTAATACAGTATTATTACTGCAGCTTAGCAGTTTGTGCAGAAATCTTTTTCAGAGTCTAGAATGTCTTGACTCTATTCTGTATCTGCAGATTCTTGCCCTCCTTGCCATTGGACCTGAATCAAATCTACCCAGACAGAATGTTAAAAAGAAACACATTCACACAACACATATAATACTTAATTTCTCTATGATTTCTTTTAGTCTGATTGGTCCCCCGCCTTTCAGCCAATTAATCCTTCCCACAAGGCAGTTGGTGATAAATCGCTCTGTGGGGGAGAAGGGGCAGTCCAACTGAAGTAGGTCTGAGGTGGAAGGAGAAAGAAGCAGGCAGGGAGGCAAAGACCTCCTCCAAGCCTACTTTGGCCAGCCTGTAGAGAATCCTGATGACTTATTATACAGGCAGGCAGGAAGGTTGGTTGGGTGGGTGAGAGGGAGGGAGGGAATATATGCATGCACACTGGGTTTGATTTTTACTCATATGCCTGAATGATTTCTATCTTCAGGGGGGGTATATATAAATACCTGTAAATAATTATATAAAGATAAAATGCAATAAATTAGTGAACATTTAGTTGGTCCTAAAATGTACTCTATGATCACTTTTAAATATTTTCTCCCTCATTCAGCAGTAAAATAAAGGAAATTAATTTAGTACTTGAGTGCTAAAATACACCCTTACAAATATCACACATGTACAAATTTTGAAAAGAGTGGGGAAATCCCATTTAAAATTTGGCTTTGAAATACACATTGTTGTATTTGTAATGGGCACTTTCCTTTCACTCTACTAACCTCTTCTCCTCCCCTAGCAGCTCAGTTTCAGCAGCACTATTGTTAACCATATTAAAATTTCAACATGTACAGTTGTGGCTTCTAGTTTTCCTGTAACCTACTGAAAAGATGATCATATAAGGCAGATCTTTTCTAAATTCCAAAGTATTTGCAGAATAATTCTATAAATTCATGCTGTTTTGTAATTATCATATTCCTCTCTAATAATCTGCCTTTTGAAACAGTAGCATTTGTATCCCAGCTATTGTGGGGAGGGAAGTAAAAAAAATTAACCTATAAATTAAAGGGGAGGGGAGAACAAGCCTACCTATGACAAATTTAAAAACCAACCCAACCCAACCCATGAATGAGAAGCTTAAATGGAAACTGATTCCCCATTCTTGGTCATGTAACCTTTAGTACACTTGATTTAGTCCAGAGTGGGGGTGGGGGTGGCAGTGGCAAAGGGAAAGTGCACAGAAAACTATAGCATCTGTCTTTCAACCATGACAACTAGCATATTTCAGAGCTCATTAAAATATGGTGACCGAGTTCTGTGATAAATGGCATTAGAGAAGGTTAGACAAAGCAATGCAGTACTGGAGATGGGGTTGGAGGTGGATGGGGAGGGGGGTACAGGAAGCAACAAAAGTCATCCCTTTATCTCTGCCTTTAAGAAAATGAATGCTAAAGTGAAAGAAAATGCTAATCAAATGAATGAAAAAATACAGAACAAAATTAAACATGTGCATGTACACACTTGGGAAAAAGATATGCCATGAAAATACAGCCAAGGTTGTTTTTATTTAACATTTTAGGAGAGCTGCCAATATGATTGTAGTTCACCACCGCCCTGTCTTCATCACAGCAGCTGCCTTTCGCAGATGCTCAAGGAATACCATCTTTTCAGAAAACTGACACATCCCCTAGGTTGACTGACAGTAAGCAAAGGCAGCCTTTCATGCC
Source organism: Varanus komodoensis (assembly GCF_004798865.1). Taxonomy (NCBI): domain Eukaryota; kingdom Metazoa; phylum Chordata; class Lepidosauria; order Squamata; family Varanidae; genus Varanus; species Varanus komodoensis. Next base: position 24,778,381 of record NW_025336598.1, on the reverse strand, counting down.
AACACAGCACCCAAGGAAACACCAGCCTTCAGGCTAACAATAGACAAAATGAAGCTCTCCATGAAAGACAAGAAATGCATTGCAGGAGGTTAAGTGGCACAAAGGTGTTAAAGCCTGAAATTGACAAGGTCAAAACACAAGGGATTGCAAATCGAACTTCTGCTCTTGATCATTCCCTTTATTAAAAAAAAAAAAAAAAAAGCACCTCTAAGAAAGAAGACAAAAGAAAATCTTGGAACATGACAGTCCTACCTTGGTCCTAGCCTTGATTTGGCGACAGGAAATTTGGTTGGGCTTTTCCTTTTGCAATGGATCCAGCAAGCAGCGGCGGCAGCCCAGCCCCGTCTCTCAAGCAGCCTCCATTGCTCTCCGCGCTGCTGCCACACCATGGCAAAGGAAAGAGCAAGCAAATTCAATTCAGGCGATCACATGTTCGCTCTCTCTCCCTGCAACCCGACAACCTCAGGTTGACAAGGGAGGGAACAGCTTCGTTTGGGTCGAAGGACGATTGACCTACCAGATAATGGTGATGATTATAATACCACCACCACCACCACCAGGATCCTCCCCAACATTTCCTTTTTAGCTTCACCTAGCAGATCCTGCCAAGAAAGAGCTTTCTAATAACTTTAGTGTTATTAGACTGGCTTGTGTTAAAGGAAGAATCTCATATAATCACAATGCCACTTCTAAGGGGTTCAAGAGGGACTTCTAAAACAAAGAACATTATATAATTCTAACAGATCTGGGTAACGTTTTCCACCCAGAATGAAAATAAGCATCTTTTAGTGTCTGATTAAATCACATTCATTTTAGTGGGTCTAACACTAAGTTGGACTAACATTGGATACAACTCTTAGATGACTAGCCACCAAACTGCAGCTGATAGGGACTGTTCAGTATGAACCACAGCATCAAAAACTAAAATTCATATTCTGCTGAAATTAAGTTTAACTTGACACTCATCCCCAAATCTTTTTATTTGGAAATTATCTTTCACATACAGACTATTCATGCCACCAGATATTTTGGTGCAATCAATCCATATAACCATCTTAGATTTTTGTTGAGTGATTTGTTTTTATAATGGTACGAGTGATGGGAGCAAAATTTGCTCAAAACTGTTTGGTCTTTGAGCTATGACTACCACCAGAATTCATAGCTCATTAAAATATGACCAAGTCTTGGTAAGCAATGGAGCTCTGCAGAAGGGGTGGGAATGGGGCTATGAAATGGAACAAAACTCAAATTTGTCACTTTGTGATGGTCACTAGAAAATGAATTTAAGATGATAGAAAAGAAAGTTCTGCCCAATTGCAGAATCACAATCCATACCACAAATTACTACTTGCCAGACCCAACTTCTGTTTGGAATAACAGCTTGTCAACATGAGCATCAGTAAGTCATGTGGGATAGACAGAAATCTTGTATTATACATATAAAAGTCTAGAAAAAAATTGTTATTTCCTAGTTAGTTTCAAATTTGCTGTATATGTGAATGCAATAGAAAGATTATACAAAATTTGGGCAGGAAGTATACAATCCTCTCACACAGCTATTATTTCTTGAGGTGAATGTTGCAGGATTGGTCCTTGTTATCTTCTGACTTAAGTGATAACTCTGTATCACTTCTATATTTTTATTTATTTGTTAAAAATGTATACTGTTCACTCAGCCATGTTCGCACTCTGAATGGTTTACACTCAATAAAATCCAAACATAATATATTTAAACAGAGTAACAATCAATAAAATAGGTAAAACTAAATAAAACAGCTTACAGCATAATTAAACAAACTGGTGAGTACAAGATCCCAATAAAAACAAATACAAAAAAGAACCAGGACAAAAGTAAAACAAAGACCTGCTTTGTAGAGATTAAAATGCTGAGTGAAAACAAAAGTTTTTGCCTGGAGCTGCAAGGTTGTACAGTGTTGGTGCCAGGCATACTTCTCTGGGAAGTGAATTCCATAAATGAGGTACCACTACCAAAACGGGCCTTTCCTGAGTAGCCACCTTCTTCACGTCTTTTAAAGGTGGCTCCTGGAGGACTTCCAAAGACGATGTTAAGGTACAGGTAGGTAATAATCATGTCTTATTTTTCAAATATACATATATTTTCCTGTGTCAATTCATGCCACAGTGATCACATTGCTTGGCTTAATATAGTCACGTTTTTGGAAGGCAAAAGACCCAGAGAGGTCTGCCTGGCACTGTCGTTATTTGTTTTTTGGCACCAGGCAAAAACCTTTTTATTCAAACGTTAATTTAATTGTTCATATTATTTATTTTATTCTTTGGCCAGGGCGACTTAATTTATACTGTTAAATTATATTGTTTTATAGGATGTTATTTATTTATGTTTGTGAGCTGCCCCGAGGCTTCGGTGAATGGGGCGGCATAGAAGTTCCCTAAATAAATAAATAAAAGCTAGCCCCACCCATATACACTTTAGTAAACAGAATGGGATTGCACGGGACGTTGCTACCAAACCCATGAATGCTCACTGGGCTGTCACTGTATCTGCTAAAGCCTACTGGGGTCTGCAGTGCCTCTAGTTTCGCCAGTAGATGTGTTGTCTGTTTCTGATAAAGGTTTCAGCATCTGTGCTCTACACAACTACCAGAATTCTGCAAGAATTCTAAAGCGGAATAAGGCTAGACGTTTAACACAATGGCAGGCAGGAGTCACAGTAATCATATTTATTGTGAAGCTATCAAAAAGGGCAGTCAAATTTATGGAGAGGATAGCAATCAATTACTATTGAGTCATGATAGTTACATCAAACTTCAAAGGAAAACATAGCCCATGCCATGGTTTCAGTAAAACTAAACACCTTCTCCCACTAAACACCTATTTTTGTACCAGCTGCAGAGTATCTCTAATGTTCTGATATTATAGTAATCAACTGTAGCTGACCATTTTCCTATCAGTAGTGGTGAGGCATTCTCATGCAGACTGAGCATTGTATGGACTATTTAGTTGTTCTACAACTTGTTAGCAATAAGGACATAAGCAAGGTAAGGTAAAAGATTTATTGTTCTAGCTTTCATGATACAGTTCATAGAACCTAGCAATGCCTCTTCATATTAGCTGCCATATGGTTTACCTCAGAAACAGATGATGCAAATACAAGAGAAGTAGAACTCAGGTACCTAGGCAAAAAATCTGGTGTAACCGACCACAAACATAAGCATCTCCGTTAGAACTCTGAATATGTTTTAACTATCCTCAGTCAGCCAAAGTCCAAGCAGATTCCAGTTCCTCTCATTAATCAAATGTGCCCCTGCTCAGTGTAAACTTCCTATCAACAGGGAACTACTTCCATAGCAATCCAGCAGCAACAGGACCCCTGTACAATTCAGGAGAATCAGGGTGGGGGGACTGCAGAGAACTGGGTTTCACAGTGAAAGGATCCATACCCATTGCACATTTCCGTGTGCAGTTTCTGTTCCAAGTAGAGATGTGCAAACTGAAGACTGTTTATATAAATGGACACGCTTAAGTTGTGCTAGGTTGTGTAGCAAAAAAGAATGAACAACTTTTTTCTAGTTGCAGGGTACTTCTCTTTAATTTGGGTTTGGAGGACTGGAGTTTCACAATCACAAAGTAGTATATGGAAGAAAATTTGTTTTTCACTAGTGAAATTCACAATGAAATGCAACTGGAAACCATGGTTTCCTCCAATGGGCTTCTGTGCTACTCATCCTCCCAACTCCTACTCTATGACCATGAGATTTGAGGTTCTTTTAAACTCTAGTTAAAGGACAAACCAAGATCATAAACCATAGTTCAGTTTCATGAGTTTGGACGAAATGGTTAAATCAAGTTTAAAATCGAGTCTTCCAATTTCCTTTTTGGAGCCATTAAAAAAGGAAAAATGAGCCTGAGCTTCATTGCATCTTGTGCACATAGCTGGAAGTGATGGTTTCATTACAGCTGAATTTGGATACTTTTAGGTTGCAGGGCTATCAAACAGAAGATATCATGCCACAGTTCGGTAGCTATTTTGGCTTTTGTTTTTTTTAAACAGACTTTCAGTAGGAGAACAAAGAGCTATGCATAGAAGACAGTGTATGAAACCCCCCTTATAAAATTCAACGAATGAGGTGCATTTCAGGGTTATGGTGCAATAAGAGTCTTATCTGAAAGCACTCTTATTTAGGAAAGTTTTAAGCTTACTTTTCTTTAAAAGTTTCCTAATTTCTTCAAGAGATTTGTTCTTTTATTCAGCATTTATGTAAAAGTGTTAATTATAAACTTGACATGTTTACTATTGCCCTGAATCTCTAACACTAAAATCAACAGAGCTTGCACTAAGTTATTATGCCGATTTGCAAGGTCCTTTTCAATATCCAAAAGAGTAACTTGTGGTTCTGCTGTAACACATGAAACAGTGATGACGACAACTTTATTGAAAAAAAAAACCTGTTTATAATTTATTTTCTCTTTTCTGTTGCCACATTCATTCTAAATGATGCAGAAGGTATAAAAATATATCATGTCAATACCTTTAAAGAAGTACTAAATGGTAATCCTTATATTTAAATTAAGTAAGATTCTTCTGCTCACACCATTATTCTAGGAATATATTTTTTTATTTATTACAGTATGTTTTAACAGTTTTCTCAGCAATAGTCTAGGCATAGTCAGATCTAGGATTTGGGTCCCCCTTCTCTGTTGCATGCCATTTCTGTTCTTCTTACACATGTCTATAAGGGAAATTGAAAAATATAACTCTTCTTCATAATTGCACATCAGTCTGCAGTGCTTTGAAAACTGAAGTTTCCTGATCTAGTCATAAGGAACAATAGTCTCTTCCCATTGTCATACTCTGTTATATCAACAAGAACATATGTTACAGCAGAAGGATATTAAGCATTAATATTTTAGAAACATTAGTATAGCAGAAATATAATTATTCCAGATATACACACTAATCTAGCATTTCATGTACATTCTGATACACAGATGGCTTTTAGTATGCACATGGAAGTCTTTGAACATTCAATCCAGAGATATCCTTCCAAAGACAAATCCATCTCCTTTAAAACACGCAGAAACAAAAAATGGGCAACTAGTACAGAGAAGCAGCTCTGTATTTTAACATACTTCTCTTCCAGGGAAAGATTGCTGATTGATGATAGATCCAAGGTGGAATTAGTAGTGTAGACTCTATTGTGGAATGTATGCTTGAACCTGCTATTGTGACATTATTATGACAAGAACTTCAAGATGATCAGTCTTCTTGAAATAAGATTCTTACTTGCTTACTTACCTAATAATTTTTCTATCTAACCTCCCTTGTTTTATGCCCTTAAAAGCTGGAGCTCAGCTGTGCCATCTCTTCAAACTTTATTTCTGAACTTTAAAAAAAAATAAATTATGTTGCCAACTCTCTTTAAGACAAACAAATACATTGCATTATTTAATACTAACATGATCATTTAGTACACATAATTTTCTTTTTAAAAATTCAAACTGATTTTTAGAATATAGGCTCAGTTCTGAAGATTAGATCAAGCATTCATTAAAAAGATAAAATTACTAATATATCCTGGTCACTGTTTGACATCTTTGTTATGGTTATTGAGCAAAGTCAGGTTAAGATGAACAATAACTTATTATATATAAATCATATCAGATTAGCAGAGTATAAACAAAGGGTAGCATCGTATAATACCACTAAGCCTCTGCTAGTCCTCCGCAAAACAGAGATACTTCCCATCTTTACCTGTTTTGACTAAACAGCAGTAGCAGCTTGCAACTCCATGTCTGATTTAAGCAAACTTGAATAAGCATAAATATCAAAATGAAGTTAACAATCCACACCACTTACTCCAACTGAAAATTTGGTCCTAATCTACAATGCCCTTCAGCATAGCTAAGAGGAAATATCTCAGTTGAACTGCAGTAACAAAATGTAGCAAGGATTGATCACGCATTAAACATTCCTACAAGATTCTGTTGCTTCAGTTTTCTATGGTGTTAATGATTTAACAATATTTTAGAGGTAGAATTCGTGTCAACGTTGACAACAAGTCCAAACATGTTAAACCTTCCATTATTGTTCTGCTGTTAAAGTAACTGATTAATCCTTGAAGCCCACATTTCTGAGAAGGAAAAAAAAAATAATTACACTGACGGAATGTCCATTTAAGACATGATAATACAGAATTATTTTCTTCAGATTCTATAGACCACACTATAGTAAATAGTATTCTTCCTAATATGTACTGGGCATTAATTTTAACTATACAAGTTTCATAAAAACCAGCACAACTCTCTACATCCAATAGGTAGAGTACTCCCAGGCACTGTAGTCAGAGGGCATAGGATGAATACCTCAGCTACCATTCCCCAAGTCAGAATGGTAAAGAGGATGCAGAGAAAGCCTCTTAATATATTCTTCTACAATCTCCTAGGAAAATGCCAAGTGCAAAACCATTCTGACATTTCAATTTTGAAAATATTAGTAAACTAGCAAACTAGTAAAATGCAAAAAAAAAAAAAAATCCCCAAAACCTAATCTATTTAATTACGTACTTGTCTGTCCGTTCTGTAAGTGCTCTCTCTGGAGAATGGGAAGGAGATCTCAATGTTGAGCTAAGTGGAGATGAGGCATGTAGAGAAGTTGTAGAGAGGCCATGCCGTCGCATCTCCTGAATGGCACGTTCCCTGTCATGTAAAAATCAGAATTGGAATTTGGGAGTATTTCCACACATTTTCTCAAACATTAAAGCAAGCTGACCACTATGCCTATATGATAAACTTAATCCCTGCATACCCTACATGATCAGGCTTTTAGCAGCCTGCCAAATGGTCAATGACCTGTCAGGAGCCTGAGTATACTGAGCAAAGAGGCATGTGTGGATGACTCTACCCACTGCACTGTTCTCTAGCTGTTCTGTCCAACTGCGCTGGAAAAGAAGGCATGCAGGGAAAGTTATCCTGAATCATTTGCAATCAACTGTATATAGTTTTATCAACAAATATTGCAAGTCTATTTGTAGTTTTCCTCTTAGATACAGGAATACAGATAATGGTATTTCTATAAAGCATATTCACTTACCGTTCAAATCGTTCTGTTGTCAGCTGTCTTTTTACAATATCATAATCAGCCTGCAGCTGTGCAAGTTTATTTCGGAGTATAGAAACTTCTCTATTAAGACTTGTGCTAAAAATAGTAGAACAAAGAAAGGTCTTAACAATTGCACATTTACAGAGGGCATCTTACAGAAACTTTTAAAAATAGCCACAAGCAATACAAGCAGATAAACAAAAATCATGAAATTATGCACCAATATGCATACATATTAATTAACGCACTCATATGCAAATATGTACAGCTGTGCAAAATGTGGATACTATTTCTTAACAGCTAGAAAAAATGCTTAAGAGATTAGTCCAGTTCAAGTATATATATTTCCCTTTTGCACTGCCTTCTTTGACTGATCCACAGTTGCATGATGATGTTACCAAATGGATAAAAAATACATGGCTATAAGAGATTGAATACCCTGATCATCAAGAGAAAATTTAGTATAGTACTGCTGCTGGCAGGCAACTTCACATATTCTGTCACCACACTATCTGACCCATATGGCACTGTGCAGAGGGAGCAAATTCATCACTACCATTAAAGGAACATATGAAATCACCCATTTCTTCCATGTTACGTTAGTCAAGGTATTTGAGCTTTGGATGCAGGGTTAGCAGAACTAGGATTCCAGACAAAAGAAATTAGGCTTAACGGCTTCTCACTATGTTTATGTGTAAGTATGCACTAAACAGAAATGCTGGATTTTATCAGGTGAAAAGACTTGTACATTGAAGTTTTATTAAAAAGAAATTAGACATATCTGCATTCAGTAACAACAGCTGAAACAAAATGTTAAAAATGTAGTTTTATGCTTTAAAACATACAGTTTACTTTCTGAGAGTGTTAACTTGTCTTTGAGTAGCTGTATTTCTGATTCTTTCTCATGGGTTATCAAATGATTCTGAAAATCTTTGTCTCTGCTAGTAGCCAACAATGTTTCCAGGTTTTGTATTGTAAGTCGTTCACTGGATAGTTGCTTTTTTAAAAGTTCTGCCTCTGCTTTTGCTTCTTCCAATTCTGACATAATCTAGGAACATAAAAATAATTCATTCCAATTAGCAGCCTCATAGTAAGTATTACATATTAAACGTCTTATTTATAGAAAAAGAAATCAAATGCATAGCTACAAGGTGAGGGATACCTGGTTCAACAACACTACACATAAGAAGGATCTTGGAACTATTGTAGATCACAAGCAGCATAGGAGTCAATAATTTGATTTGGCTGCAAAAAAGGCTAATGCTATTTTGGGCCGCATTAATAGAAGTATCATTTTCAAATCACATGAAGTACAAGTTCCCCTCTACTCAGAACTGGTTAGGTATTATCTTGGGTACTATGTCCAGTTCTGGGCATAACAGTTTAAGATGCTGGAAAGGGTTCTGAGCAGGGTAACAAAGATGATCAGGTGACTGGAAACAAAGCCCTATTATTATCACTATATTAATGTATACTATTATTATTATTTTACATTTCCATATGATGTTTGGCTGCTGCTTAAGGGCATCAACCTGTGTGCCAGCTGATTATGAAGGTGCAGCCAGAGTGGCCCCACCTCATCTCCACCTCCACAAATGCAACTACTCCCCTTTCTTCCTCTCCTCGGCACCAGAGTTCTCACTACTTGACATGCGGGGGCGGGGGGGGGGTACTGCAGTGACAGGCAGTGGGGGCAGCAGAAGCTGTGCCACTGTGCGGTAGGCACAGCAGCACAGGCGATGCCAAGGAAAGACTGAAAGAACTGGCCATGTTTAGCCTTGAGAAGAGAAGAGTGAACCTAGATATAATAGCATTCTTCAAGTGCTTGAAAGGTTGTCACCCAGAAGAGCCAGGATCTATTCTTGATCGATACAAGAGCAGATAATGTGAAATAATGGACTCAAGTTACAAGAAGCCATATTCCAACTGAGTATCAGGAAAAACCTCCTATTAGCGCAGTACAACAATGGAACCAGTGGCCTAAGGTTCTCCCATGCCAGACATATTCAAGATGCAGGTGGACATTGCTTTAACTTGGATGGTTTAGGGATGCTTTTGCTTGGTGTCTGGCATTGACTGGGTGGAGTGTGGACACAATGGTCTTACTGCTACCTTCCAACTCTAGTATTGTGATTCTATAATTGGCTTGAAACTTAAGAACTTGAGGTCATTCACAGAAAGAGTTGTGGGTCTCATTTGACTCCTCGCAATCCCTTGATATGGGATTTTAAGTGAATGGTTACTATGGAAGGAGGAGGACTGCCAAAAATTGGGTTTGGATCCAAACCTAAAGGAAGATTTCCAGGAAACACACTTAGCTTTTGAGGGAAGGCGTGAACAGGAAGCTTTCTATCCATAGAAGTCCTATTCACAAACTTTCTATCTTTAAGTTATATTCTGTAAGAAAAATCCTTTTGAAAACTTAACTTAGAATGCAAGCTGTTGGGTATTACGTTAAATTTTTATATTGACTTTGCAAAGCATTTTAGGGAGAAAATTGCTCAGATTTGTCACGAGCTGGACTCCACTAGTGACCCAGAGGCTTCTGGGGAGATACCAATGTCGCAGTCTGGTCCAAAATTGATGGATGAGTTTCAGTTACTGCGGCCTGATGATGTGGACAAGGTGCTGGGACAAGTACATCCCACCACCTGCCTAATGGACTTTTGCCCATCTTGGCTAATTAACAACGCCAAACACGGGATAGGGACCTGGATCTTGGAAGTGGTTTACGCCTCTCTGAGGGATGGCTGGGTACCTGCCCCTTTAAAGGAGGCGGTAGTCCGGCCAGTCCTGAAGAAGGCATCCCTGGATCCAGAGATGGCCATTAATTATAGACCAGTGGCCAATAGCCCGTTTTTGGGCAAGGTGTTGGAGCAGGTGGTGGCAGGACAACTCCAAGCACTCTTGGATGAAAATGATTATCTGGACCCATTTCGGTTCGGCTTCAGACCCGGGTACGGTACTGAATCTGCCTTGGTCGCCCTGTATGATGACCTGTGCAGGAAGAGAGACAGGGAGAGTGCGTCGTTCTCCTGGACCTCTATAGCGTTCAATACCATTGACCATGGTATCCTTCTGGATAGGCTAGCAGGATTGGGAGTAGGAGGCACTGCTTTGCAGTAGTTCCGCTCCTATCTCAATGGCTGATTCCAGAAGGTGGTGCTGGGGGACTATGGCTCTGCGCCATGGCAGTTATGACATGGAGTACCACAGAGATCCATTTTGTCCCCTTTGCTATTTAACAACGTGCTCTACGTGGGGCTGCCCTTGAAGACTGTCTGGGTACTTCAGTTGGTTCAAAATAGAGCTGCCAGGCTGCTGACGGGACTGGGCGTTATGTTCACATGACTCCAGTTCTCCGTCAGCTTCACTGGCTTCCCATTGAAGTCCGGGCCCAATTCAAGGTGTTGGTTATTACCTATAAAGCCCTCAACAGCTTGGGTCCTGGTTACCTAAAGGAGCGCTTACATCCATACGTGCCCTCCCGCCCCTTGAGATCAGCGGGGGAGGCCGTTCTCCAGGAACCCTCCGTGAAGGACATTAGGGGGGTAAGTACCCGGAGGAGGGCTTTCTCTGCGGTGGTGCCCAATCTATGGAATGCGCTCCCCAGAGAGGTCCACCTGGCGCCGTCATTATTTGCTTTTCAGCACCAGGCCAAGACCTTTTTATTTAAACATCATTTTAATTGTTAACATTATTTATTGATTTTATATCTTTGGCCAGAACATCTCCAATTATATTGTTTTATATGGTTAATGTGTATTTATTGTTGTGAGCCGCCCCGAGGCTTCGGTGAATGGGGCAGCATAGAAGCTTGCTAAATAAATAAATAAATAAATAATTGGTATTACGTTCCATTATTTCACTTAAATGTAAAATTTATTTAGATGCATTAAGAATGAAGTTCTTTCTCTCTTACCCTTTCTAATTCCAGAGATTTGGAAGTTAACTGACGTGAGAGAAGGTCTTTCCCAGATTCCAGTTTAACACACATTTCTCTAACAGAAGTAACATCAACAATGACTGAAGACTTTTCTTCTTTTTCTTGCCTGAGACTTTCCTCCAGTTTGGCCATATTTTTTGCCATTGAAGAGATCTGTGATTCATAAGCTTGGTGTGCAATGATATGCTAAGTAAAAGACAAAAGCCACTCTATTGATACATGCATACGTGCAAAGATCCTTCTCACCAGACTAACAAATTCAGTTTCCCATACTCATCTATTTAAAAACAAACAAGAAAATCCCCGGTAACTTGAATAATTTTTTTCTTTTCAAAATACACTTACAACCATTTGCAAGAATTAACTGGGCAAGAACGGAAACAGATCTGAAATTAGTTTTCCCTTGTGCACATACTAATGATTAATTAACATCACTTGATCCTTGTAGCAATCTCCAATTATGCCAAGGCATTAGATTAAAAAAGCACAGTATTTAAGTGGACCAGGCAGCAAAATTTAGCTATCACTGATAAATTACCTCTTGAATTTCTTTTTCCAGCAGTTCCACTCTCTCCCTAAGATGTCTTCGCTCAGTATCAACAGAAAGGAGCTCCAGTCGTACAGAACTGCTTTGTCCCTCAGCTTGATGGGCCTTTACTTCCCAGTCCTCAGCCTGGCTATGGAGCATCTGAAACTTCTCTAACAGCTCCTTGTTTTCTCTTTCCTGATTCAAATTGAAACAGCCAAGCACTGAGCAATGAATCACTGTATCAAATATCTTCTATCCACCAGTCATTTGACCCTTTTTATTACTACAAGTCAAATAAGTAAACAAGTTCACTACACACATTTTCCACACCATACACATCTCATCTCCTTTAAAAAAAACCAAACACTGACACAAAAAATCAAAATAGATGAATGTACCTCCACCTTTCTTATACTCAGGTTGAGTCCCTGAGTTGAGATTTCAAAACATTTAAAGCAGAAGTTATTTTAATTAACTCACAAAAATACTAATTATTGTACACAATGGGCAGGTTTGGACAAAGTTTTAAATCAGCCACCCTGGGCTTGGGGTCCCTAGCTGTGCCCAACTAACAACTGGACACAGACAGGTCCTGAGGCGATACTTCTCTTTCTTCCCCATCAGTTCTCTCAGCAGTATCCTAGGTGACAGCATGGGAATACTGAAGGAAACAGTGATGAAGGCTCACAAAACAGGGCATTTTTGGCAGTTGTCATATGCTTTCCAGTCTCATGCTCCTGCTGATGCTGACAGAGCAGGCTTGCTCATAATCAATCCCAGTCTTCCAGTATCAGCAGGGGTGTAGGGTGGGGAATCTGGAAAAAAGGTAACATAAGTTGCCTCATTCTAGGCTTCCAAATGTAAGGCTGCCCTTCCCAATACTCAGCAGCAGTGCCACTCCACTGATCAGCACCAGTGTGGAAGCAACTAAACAGTGGTAAGCAGCTTCCTAAGCAGAGCTGGGAGGGCACATCCTTCTGTGTGTCAATGTCATGCACAGTGATAATGGTTAGAAAAAACTTCCCTCGGACCTACCCTACACTTTTCATGGCTGCAAGACCCATGCACACCACAACAAACAAGGACAGTACCTTTGACTGGGTTTCCACCCAGCTAACTCCCACCCCACAGCTGCCGGCATAATAGTGACTCTGTGTATGGGGTGGCCAGCAGGGGTGGGGGGAGCACATTTAGCTAGGTCCCCCCAGGAAACAGCATGGCTAAATGAGCCACTCCTGCTTGCAGTTGACATAGTGCCTGCAGGCAGCACACCAGCCAGGAGCAGTTCAGTAAACCAGTGTCTGCCACATGCACTTTTCCAAGCCCTGAGTGGGCCTTGGAAAGGCAGGTGAGGACAGGCATCATAGGCACTACTGCTGGCCCTATGCAGCACTGCAGATGGGGTGGAAATATGAAGAAGGAAACACTTCTTTTCTCCCACACTGGCCAATGAAATGTCAAAATGATTGCCCTGCATGACTTGGGGAAGAAGAGGTAATTCTGAGCACCAAACAGCTCATGCCACTTGGGCACTGTGTTGACTGTCATCACCTAGAGTCCTGTGGCTAGGTCAACAACCCTTCTTTGCCAATAGAGTGCTGGACTGGGGACAGGATAGATTTGGATTCTAGTCCTTACTCAGCAATGAAGCTCACTAGCTGACTTTGGACCAGTCACTTTCCCTCAACCTAACCTACCTCAAAGGTTTGGTGTGAGAATGGTATGGATCTATGTATGCTACCTTGGGTTCCTCACAAGAGGGAAAAAGGGTGGGATGTAAAGCAGCACTGGTAATAACAATACAGGTTTCTTAAACCTCAGTACAAACCATGGCTAGTTGAAGTGGTTTAAATGCTGCTTGAGGGTGACTTAACATGTCATGTGAGCTAGTCAGTGATTCTTTAAAAATCAATACAGCAGACTAACATAAAGAGCTAAGTAGGGTAAAATAAAGCTCTTTCAACATGTGTATCTGTACCATTCACATACACTGGTCCATGAGTGGCAGGACCTACCCCAAAGGGTAAACCAAGGTGAAGTGATTTAGAAGAAAGTGGAGGCATTCAGTTCAGGATGAATTTTCTGTCAGCAAAGGAAAAAAGTAGGATAGAATGCTAATAAGTAAATAGACTTTAGTTATAAAGCCTCTGTCCTGATCAGGAAAAACACTGATGGTGACAGTTCATGCAGTAACAAATAACAAGCTTGAAATAGTTGGGGAAAAATATGATTTAAAATTGTAAATAGATTCCACAAGCAAATTAAATAAATCCATGATCTGCATGTTACATGAAAGACATTGTATTGTCCAACAGTGAAATGTATGCAGAATTAGAGATTGGCTTTAGAATTTGGAGTCCTGAAGATGGGCATAATCCAACCATTTATATGACACCTACACTCACAAGGCTACATTCCATGTTCTCATCTGTAACCATAATGATGTATCTCATCTCTGAAAGGAAACAGGATGGTATTGGCTAGATCAGTGCTTAATAAATGGGCTGTGCTACTGAAAATGCCCCTGTGCTTTCTGTCTAGGAAGTACCTGGAAGTTGCTTCTACATTAAAAGCTCTATTCAGAACTGAAATTGTTTTCCATCAATACACCTTAACCTCCTTTCTGGCAGCCTTTCTTACCTCTGCAGCACTCCACTTGTATACTAAGACTGTACTGGATCATGCTCAATCAGTTTAATTTAAAAAACAAACAAACCAGTTTTTATCATCTCTCAGGTTTTGAAGTTTGATTTATAAAATATGTGGGCAACACCTGCTGAATTTCAGAGGCCAGAGGAACTTATCAGTATGCCAAATAATTTAGGAATGTCTGGCTTCAGTGCCCAATGTAAGTATTTGTCCCTCCCACTGGATAGCCAAAGAATTGAAGAAAATGAGTATACTCTTGCATGAATCCCATAGTTTACACAGGTTTCAGTTTTATGCAGAATTTCAGTTAATGTAGTGCCGAGTATACACGACTCTATTTATGAAATTAAAACATGGTACATTTGTTTCATAAAGTATTCATATTAGTTTGTATTTCCTCACCTTTGAGGCCATTAAACTTTCAAACCTGGAGACTTCCGTTATGTAATTATGCACTCTAATTTTCATGTCTTCTTTTTCACGTAAAGCTATTTCCAATTCAGTTGAGATTGCCTGTTTAGATTACACATAGTGTTAGGTAGCATAATATATACAAATATAAGAGGCCTAGCTCACCTATGTCTGGGCTGGATAACCTCAGGTGCATGCTCACATGCCCAAGTATTTCAGCATAACAAAAACCAAAAACCACCCTGCAGAGATTTAGATGTCAGGGAAATGGCTACTCCTGATTTCTGATACAAGTATTTTATATCTACAGGTGTTCAGCGAAGACACTGGTTGTCTACCTTAAGGGGCACTAGGCCAATAGTACATACTTTAACTTTTCTCTTTGTACATTTACTCAACAGCTATTTTAACATTTCATACATTTTTGCAACTGAATGTCTAAAGCGGCAAAACCCAAATTTGGTAGGAATATTCATTAGTCTTTTGCTATGTAATGGAAAAAGCAATTGGTTCTGAGTTCTAATGCAACTGCAAAAGTTACTTAAACAGAAAAGTAGAGAGATGATTTATAAAAACTCAAAATGTTCATCTAGATTTACAAGGCTTCTTCCTATCCGATGACTGTAGACAGTATTAGAATAATGTACATGTAGACTTGTCATTTTACACAATATAATTTACTAGGTTATTGTGACTGTTTTTATGAAATTCTGTGCATTCTCTACTGACACAGCAATTGAAGTCAAACATTTGAAAAAAGATAATTCTATAGTCAACACAATTTAAGAAACCTAAGAGCAGACACACTTGAGAACAAGCTTGATATGTGAATAAATACTTGGTAGCAGCAGTGGTACCACATTACCATTTTCATGGCAACTGAATATGTTTGCAAAGAATATGAACAATCTAATACACAGGTCAGACAAAACTATGCATGCTCTTAAAATGTAAAGGCTCTTCAGTGTCACTTTAAGTATGCTTATTCAGTTTCAGCAGTATGAAAATTATGGTGTGTATCATTCTATATTATCATCACCTGGTTTTCTCTTGCCATTGTGGTCAGATCATCCTGTAATCTTCTGTTTTCTTTCAGAGCAATTTCTTTCACCCTGCTGGTTTCTCCAAGCTCAGAGTGTATTGCATCTAGCTGGCGACGGAAACTGGCTAGTTCACGATCTTTACCACTCAAGGCATCCTTTAATTGGCTAGCAAATGGGGGATTTGGAAAACCTTAAACAGAATTTATCTTTTTGCATTATGGTATATAATTCTAAATAATGACCACATTCTGTAATTAAGATCAATTGATTCATGTGTTTAGTTTTGCACTGAATGGTGCTTATCACATTTTAAATATTACCAACAGGCTTTGATAGCATTATACCAACATGTATAATTATATGAACAAGTATAATTCTATCTTTGTAGTGAACAGGGATTTCTCACTGTTTATTGACAAGCCAATCTGTGCAGTACACTTGAACGTCTTACATTGCCATGGTTGGCAGCACTGGCTGTGTTCAACAATTGTTATAACTTGTGTTAAGCACTGTGCACTTGTGTTAACCACCCCTAGCTACTTGCACTGTTTGGGGAATACTAGGAGTTGCAAAACTAAAGCTGTATAACTAAGAGATTTCAAATTACCTGCCTCCTATAAGAAATATAGAATCCACTCTTGGAAATTTTTACTCACAACATACTCCATTTCAGGGAGAATTATTCTCTTGCAAAATGTACACAGGGTTGCTGTTACAATATGCATTAGAAATTGCTCAGTTAGGTAACATAATTGCCTAATTTAGTGTTTTCTAAACTGTCAAATATTTTTTCCTCATAACACCTTTTTCTGCAATGCTAGTGCACATATAAAGACTCTATCTTGACCACAGTAACAACCAAAATTTGTAATTTCTGCTACTACTTACTCTAAGGATGACTCCAATTGCGTAAGTGTTTGTCTCAAAGTGACAATAGTTTTTTCCTATAGAAAGAGATATGATTACATATGTTGCTGTTTTACTTTTCCTGTAATTCAAAGTCTGAAAACAACATTAATGAACAACATAAGCAGTACTACTAGGACTGACAAAGTATCTCTGAAATAATCAACTACAGATGTTTCAAGACCACTGTAACAAATATACAGCGATAATAACAGTACTCTCCAACAGAATACTCACTGCTGTTGAACTGTGAGTTGTCATGCTGTTTGAAACTTGCTGCAATGACAAGCCATGGTTTGTTAACCATGAAGACAACTATGGTTTGTTGTTGACTAGTGAACTGTGGCTTTTTCATGGTTAATAAACCATGTTTACTTATTGCAACCGAATGCAGACAACATGACAATCCACTGTTTAATAACAACCCACACGCAAACCTTGGGGTGTCTTCACCAGCAATCTCTGGGCAAATGAAACAGGGTACTTACAATCCCACTGAGTCCTATCTGCCCTTCTGTTCAGCAAGTGGTTGTTCCTGCCAATTCCACACAAGATTTGCCCATACATAAGGGACATCTAGTGCTTCTAAGGGGAGTCCCTAGAGAGTAAAAAGACTCATTTCTCGAAGGAGGCATGTTGGCCTAGTTACCTTTTATGCTCTCTGCTGAGCTGCCTCCTTCCAGAAACAAGCTCTTCCACTCATTTCAGGTTGCAACAGAAGTGCTAAATTGTCATTGCAGAAGCAGTCAAAATTCAGCAGGGGCATAAATGTCCCATTTAATTCTGCCCTCTGATAATTCCAAATTTTAGGGGCAGCTAAAACATACATGATAGTAATAGTCTTAGATATTCTTAAGATATATTTTTTCTACTGTGGGGGATTTTTTCTGCACTCCAGTTTTCTTGTGGACAAAAATCTCTGTTTCTTCACTAATTTCCATTGTTACATGTTCACAAAAATGATCATACATGCTCCACTTTCACGCATATACTTCCTCAGGGAATAAGCTCATCTAACCTTGCAGCCTATGCTCACACTTCCCCATGATATTGGCCACAAATGGTTCTGATAGTATGGTGGGGAAAGGGAGAATTGAAGCCCAATCTTTTTCCCTTCTTCACATATATTGCAGTATGTTTTGTGTTTCTCCAAGCCCCTATCTGATATATTTATTGGAATAGGAAAGGAAGCCTTGTGTTCAAAAGGCACTAGGAAAGCATCTAGAGCTCATATACCTATGTTTTTCATTCAACCACCTTTTACCGGAAGCCAGAAAACTGGGAAAGGAGAAAAGAAAAAAGCTGAGGTGTTGTTGCAGCTGCAGGTCTTCCTGGCATCTATTTTTATTTTCTGCCAATGTGTCATATCACATTCATATTCACTACTTAGATCAGGGGTGAGTTACCTTCCCTGGACGCACAGTTCTATTGGTGTTTTAGTGAATTCTACTGATTGTACTAGTGTTTTGGTGAATCTGCTATAATGTGCTCTAAAACTTTAGTTACATATATCAAAAATATTTTCAATTTTATTTTCTATCCATTGCCTTGTCTTTCTAGCTTTTAGCATACTATTTACTTTCTAATAAGGTTTTTAGGCAATTGTAAAAGCAATTCATTTTCTTGAATTCATTATTCAGCTTTGTTTAGTTATATTGTATTAATATGCATATCCTACCCTCAGAAGCACTGGCCAGGATGCAAAGATATATGAACGGTACTCTGCTAATGAACAGAGCTTTCCAAGTCCCTCCTCTTGTCTGCATCTACATGTGCCCCAAAATCTTTTCTTCAGGTCAGGGGAACCCTTAAAACAGCATGGAATGGGACCGATTGCAGAGGGAGAGAGATATTTGCAAGATTTTGGCAAGGGGAACTTTGTTCATACAGTAGTAACTTCTACATATTTAGAACCTTTGGAACCAAGCTATTTAATTTCCGCCACCATTTTGGGTATCCACTCTTTCAGTACTATGGTTTCAAGAACTATCTGCTCATGCTGCAATATGAATTAATATATCTATTATAAATTGGTTCATATAATCTATTTCATACTTTGTATACATACCTTATTGGCTAAATTGTCATCTAGATATGCAATTCTTTCTGTCTTTTCATCTACACATTCCTGAAGCCTGTCCTTTTCCTTATCCAAGATATTAATAGTACTTCTGAGCACACTGATAGTCTCATCTTGTGTGGAGTTTTTACTATTGAATTTATCTGAAAATAAATGAAAAAATGTTAACTTAGTTTGGCTTGCTTGTTTGAACCATCTATAACTGCAGCCCACTGTACTGTACTATTTTATTTATTTGTGTAGATTAGAGGATTCCATGAGAAACAGAGTGTGCTTCTTCTCACAACTCTTTGTCCCCTCAAACCTCTTATCAAATGGAAATGGCTCAAAAGGACAGGGCAATCATTTTTTTAAAAATGTATGAGAAAGAATTCCATCTCCCATGCACTGCCCTCCTCTTACTTGTCCTCTAATCTTGGTAAGCACTTCAACAAGACTGGAGAGGAAGAAGGGATGGCAACTGAGTACCAAGTTCAATCCTAGAGCTATGAACTATTGGCCTTTAACAGACACTGGAAAAGGGAAAGGCAGATGATCCTGACTTTGTGAGCTGAAATAGCTGTATCCCATAACTTCTAAATGTCCAAATCGTTTTTTTAAAAGAAATAAAACAGCATTTACCCATTTTATCTTCCAACATTGCAATCTTTTCTTGAGCAGAGTGAACTTGATCTTCCTTAAGGGACAACTGATGCTGAACCTCATTTAATGACTTCTGTATTTGTTCATTTAGCAATCTGCAGAATAAATACATACATATGGGAGTTGGGGGGAAAAACACAAAATGCAGATTTTTAAGTGCAATTAAGTCAGAATAGGATTGACACAATCCAAAAAGACCAAAATATATGATTATGCAGTAAAAGAAATTAATGTTTCCTGTTTAACTTTAGCAGGACTATAGTTGCTAGACTAGTACAGAATGAACAAAGGTAATTAGTACAGGTAGTCTCCGAGTTATGAACATCTGAGTTATGAATAACTCCTGCTTATGAACAAACTGCTTATAAAGCCTATTAATTTTTTTAAATTACTGCAAAAAATCATCATCACCATGGAGAGAGGGAGGAAGTGAAAGGGGGAAGGAGGAGGACTCCAAAGCAGGCCTTCTTGCCTGGCCCATCCAGAGAGGGAATCCCTTCAGCATGTCCTTCTTGCAAAGAGGAGGCACTGGTGAGTTTGGGCAGTGGGGAGAGGCTAGAGATATTTGCAGTTTTTCTACTTTCATGTAGGTCCTGTGCCCTTAACCCCAACGAATGTGGAGGGTGACTACATGTGATCCGACTTACATAATCATTTGACTTAAAGACAAATTTCTGTTTTTCTCAGAGTGGAACTCATTTGTAACCTGAGTTACAACCTGGTAACCTGGGGACTGCCAGTATCTGTACCTTTTAAAGCTAGTTACCTATTGTAGGATTGATCTCCAAAGCTAAACTCATGTTTTAAAGTTTAGCTTTCTTACTAATTGTGCTGATTTTCCTGTTAAAATTTGTGGTAGAAAATTATATTGCCAATAATACTGACACGGAATGCTATATGCTTAAGGAGCACAGATTTTTTTCTCCTAAAATAGAAGACTGAAGGGCCTGTCCCAGTTGAATTTGCTCCCCCAGTCCAGATAAGGTCCTCTATCATCAACAGCTCTGCAGGCAGGATTTCAGGAAAAAGAGGGAATGAGATGAGGGTAATACACCAGATGCCTGCTCCAGCTAGTCTCTTCTCACCTCTTTTAATAACTGCCCTTTGGGAAGGATCCTGATTAACTTTTAAACATGGTAATACTGTTTATTATGACTTTATCATTTTTATGTTACTTGTACAATAACTTGGTAGGACTACTAAAATAACCAGATGAGCCCTAGAACATAAAAGATAAACTACCTGAACATATATAATGTGTTTTCCACTATTTTCAATATGGAGCAACCAGGTTGTCTAGCTGCTTTTTGAGATTAAGAAGCACTATGCCTGATAGGATTATCAGCAAAAATAGTTCTCCCACCTCTCTTTTAGGGGCTGGTCAAGTGATGTAAAAATCTCATGTAAGATGGTGTGAATTACAGATTTGTATTTAATGCTAAAAGGATACTAAATACACTGCTGAACTTACTTAAGTGAGTTTACTTCTGTCTTAAATTGTAAAGTATCTTCAGATGACTGGGAGAGTTGATGAGACTTGACATTTAATTCATCTTCTAAGCAGACTATTTTGTCTTTCAGTAATGATATAGTAGTTATCTGGTCAAGTTGTTCTGTTTCCAGCTACAGCACAAACAACAAATGAATATTATTTTCTGAATGTGCTAAGTATTTTCTTGAGGAATATTAACTTGAAGGTATTTTTGAAATTTAAGCAGAAAAGCTGAGTATAATTCACTCAAAGAAATCAAATAAAGCCTACAAAACTAGGGTTGCAATCTTAAGAAATAATAAAAATTAAAGAGCAAACTGTTTCGATCCAAGCCTGTAATAATACAACTACCATCAAGAATCTGAACAGGAATTGCTACTGTTTCACATGTTGCTTATCACAAATCCCATGACTCGAATGATCACGAAAAATGACATCTAAGTCTTGGTTCTAATCTCAATCTAAGTAGTCAGTACAGAAAAAACTAATGACACCCATCAGCATGCATGGCTAGCAAGTATCCAAAACACTTACCCTTTGAATAGTACTTTCCAACTCTGATATTTCCTGTTCCAACTTTGATTTTTCTAAAGCATCCTCTTTCTGATGAATCTAACAAAATAAAAAACAAAATTCAAACAGTATGTAAACTAAGGAGATTATCATTAAAAATACAGGGTAGCACAGGGAAATAGGAACCTTGGGGCATTCCAATTGTTTGGAACCAGTGCGACCTCATTTAGAACCCCTTGCCATTAGTAATAATGGAGCAGTGGAGTAGTGTGCAATGAGCATTCGCTGTAAAGGCCTTTTATAAGAATGGTGACAGTATGTCTGCTATGCAAAGGGAATTTTGGCATCATTACCAGTTAGGATGTCAGGATCACGTTCCATCTGTGATGGGTGCATAATTTCTGTTTCTTCGAAATTACGAAACCAGAATCCCAGTAAGAGTACTGCTGTTTCTCATGCAGTGTTAATTTGGAATCTAGCACCTCTCAAAAAAAAGAAACAGCTAATGGGTTTCCAGTGTTTCCTTCAATGCAGACCAAGCCTAGGGAACTAAGATTTTTACACTCTTAGCTCCTAAATCTTCATGGCAACAGGCTCCACAGAGGTGCAGAACCCATAAGTGTGATGAACAGAGACCATGAAGAAGAACTAAGATTTGACCACTATAACGAAACTAAATAGTTTCTTCTCCCATGTAGACAGTCTCATACGGATGTAATATTTTATGATATTTCTGCATTTATTTGTGCTTTAATTTCATTATTTAATAGCCACTCTGAACACCTGTGCTGAACCAACAGACAAAATATTTACTTCCACAATAACAGAATTTACTTCAGCAATGCTTTTGTCATTAGTAAAACTCCCAAATGTACTTTTTAAAAGTTGGAATCTTTATTACTAGAATCAACAACTGCCCTGCTTGCATCATCCATGGCAGTGGCCCCACTTGTGAGATAAGAAACTAGCCCAAAGTCATCAGAAGTCTTTAATGCTGCAGAAAACATGGCTCACCTTTAATTTCTCTCTCAGTTCTTCTTTCTCTGCCACTATCCTTCTGAAATCAGCCAATGCAATGTTTCTCTCCTCTTCAGCATGACTTTGAGTGAGCAAACAAGTTTTTGTTTCTTTCCGTAAACGATTTAAGTCATCTTGAGACTAAAAGTACATTTTTGGAAGTGATTGTTAAGTAAAATATGAAACCATGTGTGGGAAGAAAGTGTGAGTAGGTAAGGGGAAGAATAAAGAAAAAAGGACAATGAATTTCTGCCAGATGTTAGAAGAGTTTGACCTGGTAATTTACTTATTTTGCCAATATGCTTATCCAAACTTAGGCCATTCCCACCCAACGTATAGTGCATTTGGCACAGACTAGGCCATTACCCCAGCAGCAGTCTATTATGAGTCATTTTATTCTTGCAGTTACTCCTTACATCATCACTTCCATGTCTAATTCTGGCTCTGGAACAGTTATATAACTATAAATTACTTAATTCTTGTTCATGATTCTCCAGATCTCAGACAGTAACCCCATGTGTTAATTTGGATAAGGCAAGTATTTATTTACCTGTTCATAAAGAATATTTAATTTGTCTCTTTCTGCCGTTAACAGTTTGACATTAGACTGAATTTCTATCATGTGTTTTTCAAATTTATCTAGCATAGATTGCAGCTCATCTCTCTCTCTGGTAACTAATCTAAGATCATCATTCTGTAAAGTAAAGATACAAAACAAAGAAAAAAGGAAATTATATAAAGCATTAAAACAATATATTCTAAGTTTACTGGGACTATAGAACCCTTACTATAAGAAAAGATATATTCCACTATCGCAAATTATCAGGCTGACATCTTTGTTTCAGTACTACTGGAGGCAACAATAGCTATATCTAACAAAATGATTGCATTCAAACTATGGACTGGCAAGGATGACCATTCAACACTCCTGAAGCCTTCAGTGTAGGCTGGTTTATGAAGCATAGACTGAGCATGTACTGGGGCTGAGCAGATATAATTTGTACACTGCTTTTTTTCTTGCTTGCATTAAGCCAGAGTTCATTAAACCCATTGTGTCCAAGCTCTGACTTAATACTTATGTTATCAAGTGTCAATGTAACCAAGATGACTACATTCAGACAAAATGTTAGGTTTAGATATACAAAAATGAACCTAGGCAAGACTTGGATGGATGTGTTCTACTCTCCTGATCAAGTTGACCACTAATAAAATCTTTGCTAGTAATTCAGAAGAGAAGAGATGCGACAAGAAGAGTTTGGTAGGTGCCAAAACCAAAGCAATTCTGTTGCCTACCAAACATCAATTAGCATGAGTGTGCTGGTGAGGAAACCAGCACACTCACAGCTCTGAGTGTACTACAGACTTCAGCCCCATGCATAACCATGAGCACCTCAGCTGACTCAGTGACTGAGCAGCTGGTAAGGGCAAAATATGCTCTGAAATGTACTGGTTCCGGTTTGTTTAGGGTTTTAATATTTATTCATTTCATTTCTATACCACCCCACAGCAGGAGGTTGTCTGGGCAATTTACACAGTCCATAAAAAAGAAGATAAAAATACAATAAAACTATCATAAAATCAGAAATTGTACTGTAAAAGTTCAAAACAGCTAAAACAGATGATAAAGCAGACAACAACAAAGAATAATGAAAGAGTGACTCTGTGACCCTGATCACCTCAGAAAAGAGGGCCATCTTAAGCTGGCACTAAAAAGATGACAGATTGGGTGCCAGCTGGAATGTAGTGGGGGGGTTATTCCATAGATGGGGAGCCACCACCTAGAAAGCATTCGTTCTTGTTGCTAGCCTCTGCATTTCCCTTGGAGTTGGCACTCGGAGGAAGGTCCCAGAGGATGAATATATTGACTATGTACTGCAATTGGAAGAGAAGCTCCAATAGGACTGTGGTCCTAAGGCTTTATAAGTTAAAAGCAGCATCTTGAATTGGGACTGGAAGCATACAGGTAGCCAGTGCAAGTGGGCCAGAACTGGTCTATTATGTTCAGACGTGTGGGTTTCAGTTATTAATCTGGCTGCCACATTCTGTACCAGCTGCAGCTTCTGAACCATCTTCAAGGGCAGTCCTACACAGAGTGCATTGCAATAATATACTTTAGAGATTACCAGAGCACAGGCTACTGAAGTCAGGCTATTCCTGTTAAGATGTACTAACAGATACTTAGAACTGGCTCAAGAGCAACAAGGCAGCCAGTGCAGTTCCATTAGCATAGGTGTTATATCAGGGGAGGGCAACAAGGGTTCTGCAAGCTGCATGAACCACCCTCCCCCACTCCTAGACCCTGCTATTCCTGAAGGTGATATTGACACTGAACTGCAACTAAACTTTGAAAGTATGGCAGCAAAAACATACATTGCCTTTAAAGCAAGGTGCACACTCACAGCACACCTTGTTTTAAAGGAGAAATAGAGCTTTTTTGCAAGGTGGTGGCAAGGTTGGCTGTGAGCTTTTTAGCTTCCAGACCCACCAAGTTAGCCTGCCTATGTTACATGCTGAAATGAGGTAGTATCACAACATAGATTGCAGAATTATGTGCTCTTGGGGCTTGCTTAGTTGTCTGCACTCAAGTCTTACAACAATAGCAATCCAGCTAACATTCAACTGGTTTTATAGCACAGAGCTTCGTAGCATATCAGACACCAGAGTGAGCACTACAGTGCCAAAGAAGACACTTAGATGTGACACACCATTGACTCAATTGCAACTTACTGTTCCAGAGAAAAAGTTGAGGATGGATGACCACTACATAGGAATGGGCTACACATGGTATCACAGTACTACTAAAGACTAACATCATACCAACTCATATTGAAGCATGGAACTTGTTCTGAGAAATTCAGCTTTACCCTCATTTATATAGCATTTATAATTCAGTCAACACCCTGAATACTTGAGAATGCTGCCTGTCTCATTCCTATTATAACTATTCTAATGTCTACTAATACTAATTACTACTACTAATATCTTAGTAATAGAGTGTTAGTGTAAACCAGCAATATATTTCACCATCAAAAGAACTCGGTCTCGAGGAAACACTCTCCAAGACTGACAAAGACAACTAAATACCTTTATTTGGGATGACAAAAAGCCAAGAATTAGATTTAAAATCCTTCAGGACAAAAAGGAGAGAGGAGGCCTTGCAGTACCTATCTTAAAGCTATATTGTGGTGCCTTGTACTTCAAACTTAATTTGTTTCAGGAGGCAATTTGAACTTTGAATCGTTCAAAGTCCGAAGCAATTTTCCCTATTAGAAATAATGGAAAGTGAATTAACCCATTCCCAGACCCTAAATAATACCCATTTCAGTAAACTTAAAAAGCAATACAGCCTCCTGAAACGAATTAAGTTTGAGGTTATATACAAGGTGTGATGAAAAATTATGATGAATGTTTATTACACTAAAAGATACATTACCATTAATCCCCCTCAAAATACTCCCCCTCGCTTCGAACACACCCCAGCGCTGTCATGGTTGCCTCCATGTCCTAAATTGAATCAAGACGATTCAAGATTAGGGACCTAAACGGTTTTTTTTTCCAACTTGCAGCAAAAACATCATCGGTTGTGTGCTCAACGGCATTTTTTTCACTTCACTTGCAGTTCGAACTTAGAAGCGTCATTCAAACTGTGGAGTGATTTTATCTTAACTTTAATGTTTAAACTCTGGATTATTCAAGGTTAGTTGTTCGAACTATGAGGCACCACTGTACTTCTATGCAGCTGGTCTGGTTTTTATTGCAGATTGGATTATAAATGCTAATGATAGGCAAGTGAAGTTAGAAATAAAAGATCTAGACGATGGAATACACAACCTCTTATGAGTTAAAGAGTTAGTTTAAAAGGCCCTGATATTAAATAAAAACCATGCATTAAGAGACAGTCTAATAAAGATTTGGTATTCTGTGAGAAAAAAAATAGTTCTCCAATCTCTCCTCTCATGGACCTGGTTAAAGCATATAGGAAAATTATTTTATAACTTATGGATTGATCAACAAAGATGAGTCAAATCTTGCCAACAACTAAAAGATGGAAAAATATACAGTGGTTTGCTTATCACCGATTTCAAGATTGAAAGGAGAATTGAATAATTTAATGACATATGGAAATTCTATTATCTCCAGTACAATTAATGGGATGTAAAATGGAGCTTTTTAAAAAGTAGTTGAAGATGTATAATTGATTTAAAGTGACTGGAAAATTTGTTGGTGTACAGAATAATAATTCCCTTTTTTTCTGAGTTTCCACAGGTCTTGAATGTATTGGTTTTACTTGTTCAAAATCCCTTGAAATCTTTATTTTACTTTTATACATACATACTTTTCTTCTTTCTGTATTCTGTTTATGTTAAGAAAATAATAAAAATAAATGCAAAAGAATTCCCTCCTCCATCTCCATTGGAGAAATCCAGCAGGCAGTTGAAGGAGAAGGAGAGAAATAATCTGCATCTCCTCTGCAAGACCCAGTATACTAGTAACAGTTGTGAGCTTATTTATAAGGATCTTGTAAACTATTACACCTTGTAAAAGTTCATGTCAAGGAGTTTCTAAACTTTGTATATGAGATTATTAAAGAAACAATATACTTAATAAAATAAACATTACCCTTTCTGGGGATCTGCGTAATGGGCTAGATTTTCGTTTAAGCATCTTCCGGAGACATTCTAGTTCTCGCTTGTAGTAATCCCTGTCCTCTTCAATCGTCTTTATAAATGCATCTAGTCGAGAAGGTGATTTGTCTCCAAGTGCTATGCCACCTTCTAATCTCATTCTTTCTAGTTCTTTAACAAGTTCCCGATCTGTAGGAGAATGTAACTGATAAGCATGAACAAAGTCTACAATTAAAGCATAAGTGATATTTTATTTATTACAATTAATTAAGAAGTCATTATGGACTTTGTAAAGGTCAAGTTCCTTTGCAAGTTTTCCATTTCCATTCAAAATCCCTTACACAGACAGGAAAAATACTAAAGGCTTGGATTCAGACAGATTCTACCACTGTTGTTGCTAGTCGCGAAGTTGTGTCTGACCCATCGCAATCCAGTGGACAACATTCCTCCAGGCCTTCCTGTCCTCCACCATCCCCCAGAGTCCACTTAAGCTCACATCAACTGCCCCAGTGACCCCATCTAGCCACCACATTCTCTGCTGTCCCCTTCTTCTTTTGCTGTCTATTGTTCCCAGCATTAGGCTCTTCTCCAGGGAGTCCTTCCTTCTCATTAGGTGGCTAAAGTATTTGAGTTTCATCTTCAGTATCTGGCCTTCTAAAGAACAGTCAGGGTTGATCTCCTCTAGGACTGACCGGTTTGATCACCTTGCAGTCCAGGGGACTCACAGGAGTCTCCTCCAGCAGCACAATTCAAAGGCCTCAATTCTTTGGTGCTCAGCCTTCCATATGGTCCAGCTTTCGCAGCCATACATTGCAACTGGGAAAACCATAGCCTTGACTACACGCACTTTTGTTGGCAGGGTGAAGTTTCTCCCTTTTAGTATGCTGTCTAGATTTGCCATAGCTTTCCTCCCCAGGAGCAAGCGCCTTTTAATTTCTTGGCTACAGTCCTCATCTGCAGTGATTTTGGAGCCCAGGAAAATAAAATCTGTCACTACCTCCACTTCTTCCCCATCTATTTGGCAGGAAGTGAGAGGACCAGATGCCATGATCTTAGTTTTCTTAATGCTGAGTTTCAGTCCAACTTTTGCGATCTCCACCTGCATCAAGAGGCTCTTTAGTTCCTCTTCACTTTCTGCCATTAATTCTACTACTATCATTGTTCAAAATAGCTGTCCTATTTTATTAGAGCTGATCAAACATTTTTAACTGATAAATTTGCCTTTTCACCAATTCATATATGAACAGATTTTAAATATAACATATGAAATCCCCAGTGTAATTGCCTATTTGTAATCTTGAAATGTGCAAGATAACTAGAATTTTACAAAACAGAAAACCATCTTCCATTACACACCTTTTCATTTCTCAATATAACCACATTCCAGAACATAAACAGCCTAAAAAGAACAAGTCTGTGCTTGACTCACAGTGTCATGGATTAAAACTGGTACCTTTTAAATCAAGCTTTAGCCGATTAAAACCCTGATAAAAACGTCAGCCTTACTAATTAATTCTTCCATTTTTGCCTCCCAGAGTAACACATTTTGACATGTGCATGCAGTTGCAAAAACGTATTTTTCATTATGTCAACTGTAACATCTTCTCAGGATACTGCAATTTTGGGGCTGGACTATATGGGACTGGCAACTGTCAGAACCAGAATGCATTCTGCTTAAGTACAGTGTATTATAATTAAATATATTTTATTCTACCTTTTAGGATATTCATCTTTTCAGTGAGACTAGATAGGCTGATCACAGCATTCAGTATAGTTGTTATCAACTTGAAAGAGTGAACAAAATATCCCTCATGCTTTGCAGGTCGTATTTAAAAACACTGTGTAGATCCAAATAAATATTCAACCACACACAAAAAAAGCTGCACATCCAAAAGAGAACAAACTGCACAGATGAGATGTAACTGATTAGACAGCTCTAGCACTACTTCGTATTAAATTGAACAACTGAAAAATGCTGCTGGAAAATAAGCAAGTTGTTTTAAGATACTAACTTTAAGTAGTACCACTCAAATGAAAAATGGCAATGCTTCATCAGGGGAAGCACCACAGTTCAGAGAGAGCACTTAAGGGAAAAAGGTCAGAGGCAAAGTTGTCACTGATGCACCTAAGCAATTTAGCAGTGAATTAAGGGTGGGGGTATACATGAACAAGCTTAGGTACACACTATCTGGTCTTAGGGCTGGAAATAACTCCATTTTCCATGGGTTTCCTTAAATGCTTACCTATAATTTCAAAGTTTTCAAGTTTTTTGGCCAGTCTATGGTTCTCCAATTGAGCCTGGTTTAACAACAGCTCAAGATTTTGTTTTTCCTCTGCTTTTCCAAACAGTTCTTCAGTCAGCCTATCTTTTTCCCTATGATATGAAGATAGCTCCTGAAATAATATAAATATTGCATGAGGTTAAGAATCCTAAGTACAATAACAACGAGAAGCTAAATTTCAATTATGTCAGATACCTATTTCCACTTATATATGACACATACACCTTAATTCTAACCATCTTTCAATGTCATGGGTGGGAAAGATGGAACAAGATAATTTCCCCCAAAATGCTGGTATATTTTGGCTTAAAGCTCTTCATTTCAGTAACTAAACCATAACAGAGACATTTCAACTTTTTATCATGGCGAAAATGCTGCATAATGGCTGGGAAGCCACCCAAGAGTTGATGGCTGGGAAAATGGAACATAAACCCTAGGGGGATAGATCTAGTCCCCAGCCCTTAAGTTCTGAATCTGTGAGTTAAAATGGCAAAACTTAGAATAATTTATAGTAATGGACTATCTACATTAATGGAAAACATTCAGACCACTTAGTGTTTTATTCCAGAGCTGGGAATGACAGAGACTGCTTTTTCAAGTTGACATCATTTCTACCAAGACAAATCTGGCAAGTTGTATGGTATGTGTCTGTCTACATCAAATCCAGGTGAGTTCACATGACACAGAAACCCACTCTGTTGTTGTTCCATGATGATATGGTTCATTATGGCTTGACCCCTGCCCTCCTTGCCACTTGGGCCTCCTACAAGTATCTTAGGGAACACAATGATAGAACCCTTCTTGTCTCTTCTCTCCATTCTGATGGTGACCCTTTTTGTGGTCACTACAGTTTCCCCCATTTTTTAAAGATTGCTTTTGCAAGCTATGATGAAACAGTCAATGAAAGCCCCTCCGAAGTACCCAAACAACACATCAAAGCAGTTATGACTGGTTTGTCACCTTCTTTTCTTCTTTTGGTACCAAATGCTGTCATTAAATTAAAAAAAGAGTTAATATTTCAGAGTTGTCCAAGCACACAACACCAACTACCCCAAACTTGAAGCTTTATTTGGTCAGTGTCCTGATAAGCACCTACTACAAAACTAGGCAACAGTCATGGACACTGACAAAGCCAGGCTTTAAATAAGTTACTTTGCTATCATTTGGTAGCTGTCAAAAGAAAAGCAAAGCTGCAAGATGATCTTCCAAATGACATCCGTTAGGTATTAAGTTTGGACCAGACCATTGTCAGGGTCCTCCACCTTTTCCTGAGCTTCTGAATGCTTGGCAATATGGAAAAAAAATAATCCATCCTATTTGCAGGGGCTGTTACTTTTGACAGGTGTAAATGTTATAAGTTTCTTTAAAAAGAGGATTTTTTTCACAAGGCTAAACATGGTTTTTAAAACCTAGAGGATGTCATGAAAGAACGTGGCAAGTTGATCATCCCCCTTGGCAGCAAGAAAAGGTCTTTTTGTAGTGTGTCTTTGTGCTTGACAGCTTGCAGTTTGACAGTTGTAAAGTGAAAGCAAAGTAACATATTTGAAGCCTACCTTTGTTTACATTCACTGATGTTGGCTGTTTTGACAGCAGGTACCAAGCAAGACAATGAACAGGCAAGGCTTTACGTTTTGGATAGGGTTGCACAGTTCTGAAATACTGTCAATTAAAAGGAAAATTTAACAGGAACATATGCACATATTTCAGACACACGCAGAGACGCATCTAAAGGTAGCACCAAATCGCTGATATACTGTTTGAGCATTTTGCAGGGGCTGTGACATCAGAGATCATGAAAAATGATTTCACCAGAAAAAGGGGAAATGGTTGTGGCAACCCCTCCCCCTCCAAAAAAGAAAGAGGGGGGGAAGGGCACATGCTCAGAACTAGGGAGAAAAAGCCAGTGACAGTTCTACCTCTTGGGCACTTGGTGGAATGAATGCTACTGGTGGTGCCTTGGGCACATTTGGCAGGAGCAGCAAGGGCTTTGCTGCTCTTGCTTCCCACAACCCATGATGGTGTCAAGTTGCATGGGTTCAGACAACACAATGACCCATCATGGTTTCTAGAACTAGTAAAACAAATTTGTCAGAGTGACTTGTGAAGGGAAAACAACCAACATTGCCTGAAGCAGTCCAGGTTCATATAAGACAATCCACAGTGGCTAATTACCCATGATGGATTGCATGTGACCCTATTCACTATTTCTCATAAACCATGTCCAAGCAATGTAAAAACAATAATGTTCCTTAGCAGAGGATCCACAAACACACTCCTTCTTTTAATCAAGACAACTTGCAATTTGAGTTTTTATATATGTATGTAATTCATTTATGACCCATTCTGTAGCCAAAGCTCTCAGAGATATTCAAAATAAATTATAGGAAGAATCATATTATCAATTAAAAACTAATTATTAAAAACAGCAGTAGCAATTCAATAGTACAAAAGAGAGGCTATATTAAAAGCACAACTTCAAAATGTATCAGGAGGAATAAAATAAGTAGCAGGGATGGGGTGTGACTAGAGAATGGATCACTGAAACCAGGACATCATCACCCATGTACCACTAAGAGCAAGCTATCAAGGGGGTTTTAACTGTACCCTCAGCTGTGGTATGTGCTGATTCTATTTGTACTACTTTGAAATAAAGAGTTTGAGTAGTTCATGTGCTATCTTTCATGTGCTATATTTATGCATTAAAAATCTGCTACAACAGAGATTAGTATCAACAAGTAGTACTGCTATTAAGATACAACTGTCTTTGTAATAGCCAAGTTCTTTAACAAAAACTAGATTCATTTAAGAAGCAGTGATACTAACTGATTTAAGCCTTGCTATAGTCTCTTCACGATCTTGGATTTCACTGTATTTTTTCTTTATTTCTTCCTATAAATAATAAACAGTATTTTTTTAAAAAAAATAAGGATATCTATAAAGAAGTCATGATACAAGGTGAACATAACACAAATTATTTTTTCTATATTACATTTTAATATGTACGCATGTGAAACATATAAAGCCCAATGAGGGACCTAATATTATAGCTGAAAATTGTTTAAACCTTTGATTCACATAATTTATAAAGAAAAAACAAGAAAATGTACATCTGCTATGTGTCTTCTCTAAGCAATAACATAAATGA
This sequence comes from Varanus komodoensis, assembly GCF_004798865.1. Taxonomy (NCBI): domain Eukaryota; kingdom Metazoa; phylum Chordata; class Lepidosauria; order Squamata; family Varanidae; genus Varanus; species Varanus komodoensis. The sequence goes on along the minus strand of NW_025336598.1, from coordinate 24,746,020 downwards.
GTAGTAGACTTAAGTTTCGTTTTTCTTTGGTAAAGGCAAACAAAATGTTCCTCTAGCAGTTGCTGAGGAACATTTTGAAAATGGAGAGACATCACTTCAAATATTCTGAGATGGGGTCAGGTCCTAGTCTGATTGGTTGGGGAGCAGTGGGAAATGACAGTTAAGATAGACAGATGAGAGGAGATAATTCCAGATTAGTTTGTGCTGGTTGGTGTGCAGTGATTCAGAAGAACCTAACAAGAAAAGGAATGGCTATTCTTTCTCTGTGGACAACCATAGATGGGTGGTGAACATCAGGATTAGCAAAGAGTTGGGTGTGTTATGCCAACAAGTGGCCCTAAAAATCTTGCCAGAGCAATTATACAAACAGGCAGTTAAAATTCAGATCAACTGACCAAGCATCCAGTAATGCAACTGGAGGAGCTTGGGTGTCAAAAGAAAGGTGTACCTCAATGCTTGAACCTGATTGTAAGAGTATTTGAATGGAATAGAGGTTAAATGAATTTGGCCCGAGATAAAAGAAGTTTTTAAGGGTTTGCAATAGCAACAGTGTCTATTGCATCCTAAAGAAGTGTCAGTAAGTAGTCTTTCAAACTTCCCTGGCCTCTCCACAAATAACCTTTTATTAAATGTACTGTTTCTCTTTTCAACTTGTCTCTGGTGTTGGTACCTGTCTTATACCCAAGGGGTTTATATTAGCTGCTAGGAGATTCTCAAGTATTTAGAGAGAACTGGTGGCAGCAGAAAGGATCACCTTCTGGAACCCTGAGTTATAGTGGCAAAGAGTTCCTTGGACCCAGAAATACAAGAATTTGCTATAAATCAGAGACCTCATAGATAACTGTCCAGTGAAGAAGCAGATTCCTCATAGGAGGCAGTAGGAGATAGGAAATCCCATAAAATGTTACTCAGTTCCAGAATTTCTTGAACTAATGAACAGACCAGCTATCACTATAAAGTTGCAAATATTTTAATACACAACAAACTATGAAAACCCAAGTACTAAAATGTGTATTTATATATAATAAGGTTACACAAAAATTTGGCCATATATTAATGAGTAACTGCACTTCAGCAATGTGATTAAAACAAATCTTCCACATACTTCATGAAATTTAAGATATAAGAGAAAATGTCCTCAAAACAGTTTTAACTCATTTTCACAGGCAGGTAGAAAATGTTCTTGATGTTCTATCAAGCTACCAAATTCTCTTACCTTAGCTTCTCCAATTTCTTTATCTGCAGTTTCAAGTACAATTTCTTTGTGCCTTTCCAACTGTTGGGCCAAGTGATCTATTTCACTCAATTCTTGGCACAGTTCTTCATTCTTATTACTTAATTGAACGACCTCACTAGTCACATTTTGTCTACTGTCCAGAAGATCCTGTATGCGCATTTCAAGCTCTTTGTTGGTCTGCTGCAGGAATTCAACCTAAAATAGATATTAAAACCACACAAAAATGTTTCAGGTTAATAAATCAGTAAAAGTTGATTTACATCTGAATGGTGCTTACTCATTAGTACTCAAGGAACACTCCATTATTAACAATTACAGTATTTTCTGTTCTAATTAATGCATGAAAACTATGAGTGCCAAAGAGCTAATGTTATACATAAATTGCTTTAAGCCATAAGTCATACAGTTAGTTCCCAAAACTTTGAAGAAGCTATGAATTTAAGAGCAACACTAACACTTTTCATTAATATTACTAATGTTTTGTTAATTTGCAGCAAGGAAGCAAGCATGAAAAGGAAAAACATATGAGTGGGCATGAAGTTTAGATGCACAGAAGAGGTCTGGATATGCAATAAAAGCATTCTTGCTATTTTTGTTAAAGCAGCTCCAACTGCAATGTATGTAATTCAGTTTATAATAAAGTAGCTTGCCTCTTCAGCCACTGCAAAAACAAAAACTACAAGTCAAGTCAGAGCACTGCCAACAGTTATTTCACAAATGAAATAACTACTCTGGATCATAGCATTTATTCAAAATATTTTGGACCTGTAGCACTTCACTCAAGTTGTTTCAGGGGCTAAGGAAACTCTCCAAGTTTTCTGAGCCTACAAACTGAAAGAGACTAAAGCATGTTACCTGCAAATTTAAGTGAGCAATTATTTTTTCATTACTTCTGCTTTTGGCTTCCAGAGATATGGCTTCATGAGACCGACCACCATTCATTGCTAGTGCTAAACGTTCAATCTCACTGTCTCGCAGTTCAACCTTTAAGACAAAATTATTATTTTTAAAAATTCTTTAGTGCCAATGCTAACACTTTGGCTCATGACTTTTGCATTTAGCAAAGGAAGACATGGGGCTGGTGTTTGGAGAGGAGAAAGTATGAAATACTTCAATGCTTCCATTATTATATAATCTTCTAAGGGCCCTGCAAGTATATAAGCAACATACAAGCCCAGCCAAGTATCAGAGAAGAGCAATGAAGTGAGAAAGAATTTCACTGATAACAAGGCAGAATCTTAATTCCTGCCTCTCTTTTTATGTGGCACTATACTGAGGTAAGCTGTGGTAGAGAGATCCAGAATGCCAAGTTCCATAATTTTCCAAACAAAGTATGTTGCTATTAACACATCTCCAACAATACAAAACACAAATACAGACTACAGTAGCATTCTTTGAAATATTAGTTTACCTGTTTGCTGTAATTTTTCATTCCACGTTCAGCTATTTCTAGCTTTTCCTGCAAGTCAGCCACTTCTAACTGCAGTTCATGAATTCTGAAATATTTTATTTGAATAATTCATTCAGAAATTCTACACTCAATAAAATATTTTCTACAGAAAATTTTCTCATTATTTGTTTGATAGCCATTTGAGATTACTAAAAGTCAGTAAGTTGCTTTCATGCATTTGGAAGGATATGGAAATGAAATAAAACCAGTAGAATGCTTTCTACTCATAAATCAAGTATAAAAAAATACACAGTACCATACACCTAAATATCTAGTAAAATCCACTTAACTTCCTAATTTAACATTCAGTAAAAATATAAATTAAAACAAATTAATAGTTTTATGAAACAGTCCTATAACCCCTAGATAGTGCTTGAGGAGCCATGCAGTTCTTTGGATTTCCAGCTCTGAAGGTGGAGACAGTAATCTGAACACAGAGATGGGAACTGGATCCCTTCCCATATAATCAACACAAAAAGAACCATGCTGACTGCTCTACAAGTTTGGAGAATCAACCAAAAAGAGGGGCATTCTGAGGGCAAGGAGGGGAAGAAACTGGGATGGCCAGGATATTTTTAAAAAGGCCGTTCTAGTGAAAATGCTGAGAGGGAGAAAGGAGAGGTGACTCTGCACTGAATGCCTGCTCTCAAAAGGAATATATCCTTAATCCATTGTTATACGATTGACAATATACAATAATTATCTTGGTCTTAGAAGTGTATCACATTTCTATAACAACTAGTATCTGAAGCTCTCATAACAATGTTACAGGCTCCTCTATTTTTTAAGAATAAAATTCAAGAGGGAGTCACAGAAACTACAGAATTTTGCAGTCACAGAAACAGTTCTGCCACCAGAGGCCAGTTCTTCTACCAAACTCTTCTAAACCTCTGTAGGATTGAGCTGCCTGTCACCCTCACACAGAAAAACATAAATAGCACTTTACAAACAATTAGTAGTAAACAATTCATATCTGTAAAAGGAAAAACAGTAAAGGCTGGAGACTATTTCAAATGTATAATACGTTAAAGTAGCATAACCAGTATTTCAAAATTTTAAGACACAATCACCTGTTGTCTGCCACCTGCAGAAGATCGGCAATATATGGATCATCAGGCTGAGGAACTGGATAGGCACCAATTCCTGATGGAGGTACTGGTTGATCAATCTGCATACGTTGTCTCCTGAATGGAATATTTCTTTTCCTACCACCTAAAGAGATAACTATATGTAACTTCAATATCAAATGGAGCATAACATGTTCTCAAAAATAATGAATTACAGGTTTTTATGAATTTTCTGAAATGAACCTTTTATTCATTGAGAGCATATACGCCATGTCATTGATGACTAATTATGTGAATAACAAATTAAATAATATATTTAGTGAAAATCATGAAATTGTGTCAATTGTGTGTGCTACATTGATATAAAACATTAAAATGATGTATAATCGAGAATATGAATCAATTTTATCATACTGGTGTGGAAATAAGAATGATTGTATACATAAAATAGTGTTAATATGTACTTAGTATTTCATATGTCCTTGCATTTCTTTTAAAATAACCTGTCACTTTAATATTAAAAACATGTACTCAAGAATAAATCCCCCTGAACTCAGTGGAATTCTTAAAAAAAAAGAAAGAAAATTTACATTAGTAGAATATTCAGTGCCTAGGAACTGTATACAAAATGGCTAAAGCTAGTGAAAGCCTGGACGTGCCTTTGTCTGAGAGCACAAAGGCAAACCTTTACTACTTATAAAATACTGACAAATTATGTGTCCCAATCTTTTAATTCTTTGTAGGTAACACTGTTCTATTATTCACACAGAACTCGTATCATTGTGGCAGGTTTTCACATCAGCTTTGGCTGAAAAAAACTGAAAAGGGATACATATGTAAAGTACTCTCTTTGCAATAGTAACTAACGTATTTACTGAACTTTTAATTCTCTACTTTTCTTAAAAAAAATAAACTCAATTATTAATCCTCAGTATGTGGGTGCAGAATCTAGTAAGCAAACAGGTAGCAGGTTAGAAATGATCACATAATCAGATGCTGTACCTGGTGTCTGAACCACTGCTTGCAGATTTTTCTCCTGGAGCTGTTGGATCTTTTCAGTTTTGGCTTTATTTTCCTTGTCTAATGATCTAATTTTATGTATATATTGGTTATTCAGAAACTTCATATCTGCATTTTCATGTTCAAGTTTCCTCAGTGTAACTTTCAAATCTTTAAGTAAGAAAAAGAGACATTCAACAGTATTCATTTCTATTTTGACTATACAATGACAGGAATAAGGACCAGTTCAAACGGCATTTCATTCTGCGCAGAAGTACAAACATACATACACTGGATGCCTCCACTTGCCTTTCAGCTGCTTCTTTCTTTGAAATGCAACTCAGTACCTGTTCCCACAACCACCAGAATCATTGTATGCTAATCACTCATCAGTTTAAAGTGATGTGGCTGAAACACACACATACATACACACAATACAAACTGAGACCAATGTTTTGCTAAGCATATTCCAGTGAAATACCATTTGGGACAGCCTAATGAATAAGTAAATTATTTTTCTGTTCTTTCTCTTTAGAAAACTGTAACTCCTCTGGTTTAACATTTCTTATTACAGTTTAAGATCTGGTTCAGAGATTGTTGGACAAGCATGATGGGGAAGCTAAACCATTTTTATTTTCGGGCACCAATTAGTAGGAGTACTGGTTTCATTCCCATAATCCGTATGCAAATTTGCATTCAATTAGGTCTTTAAAAGCACAATCCTATTGCTCCCTCAATGCTTGAATGCCCCTGAACTTGGAGACTCATAACTGTTTATAAAGGAGAAAGCAGTATTTGCCTCCCCCATCCTCCTGCCTGCATTTTGTCTGTTGAGCATTTTGGAGGATAAGAGAAAGAAGCAGAAGAGACTTCAGGATAGCTTATGTCCATCCTTTTCCAGTTTTCTTTCCTGTCCACCCACCAAAATGCTTTGATGATTCTGAGCTGTATGTCTGGAGATAGCACTCTGACCTTGGAGCTAGGAGTCAGAAGTCCAGTTTTTTCTCAGAGCCAGCAGAAACGACCATTCCAGGTGCTGCTCCATCATATGTTATGACCCCTCAGATATTGTTTAGAGGCTACAGAATTGCTCCATAATAAAATTATTACTAGTGTTTCCAACTTCTCAGATCATAGTAAGTCATTTAAAGAAAACAGAAAATATAATACAAAAATAAAGACATGAGTGATAACAATTTTATTTTTAAAACAAAAATAAACTCTTCAAATTGCAAAATTCTATCACATGAGAAAACATATATCAATATACTGAACAGTACAACAGTTTGTATTTGAACAAAGTACAATAAGCAGTTTGAATACATGGAGCAGTATCCCAGCCTGCCTGCAGGACCAGTTCCACAACAGAGTACCAGCTGCTCTAAAACCAGCCGAAAACTAACAGAAACACCTGTTGCCAGAAAGGGGCAGAAGGAAATTCTGCTGATTGATTCCAATCCATAAACAAGTATGTCCACTTCTTTTTGGGGTTGCTTTTAAAACCACTGGTTTTCTATTGTGTGAAATGCGAGTCCCATTTGCACAACTGATTGAATAGGAGTACAATTGCAGTACTGATGTTGTCCATGGTTAATGTTAAGCATAAATTGGTGTTGTAAAGCTGCAAATTGCCATATGCCAGGTGAAAACAAATTGTCTCTAGAATACTAGGGCTACTTCAGGGTCTGCCCACTTTGCCAAAAAATTTCAGTGACATTCTGGCCTTTTCAGAAGAGGAAGACTGAGCTTTCCATGTTGAGTTGGCCACTAAATGTGTGCTTGATATCTACGTATAAAACACTGAGATTGTTCTTTCATTCTCTTTCTCATGACAAGAAACTTCAGAACTGCACACAACAAACTGAAGTGCCACCAGCTGCCCTTTTCCTCATGAGCTTGGAACCTGGGAAGAGGGCAAAGGTAAACACTGCTGATCCCTGGACTTAAGTGTAATGTCAGAGATAAGATTGGTGTGATCAGACAACAAAGCATTAACATTTTTCATATTACCTTTAACCCGCTGTTCCAATTGCTCTTTCAGTTTCAGAACTTCTAAATGTAGTTCATTATTTTCACGGGTGAGCCTAGCATTTTCTTCTCGATAAGGTTCCAAAACAACATCAAAGTTACTATATTCTTTTTCAATTTTTCCAGCAGATAACTTTGCACTCCGGAGGCTCTCAGTTGTATGAACAAGATCACTGAAATCCAAGGACAGCAAATTAGGGATAAGTTCTGTAATGGACTAATGCACACCCTGAATGCTCTGCTTCAATCACTACAGACCAGAGCACAGCAGATTCTGCTTGGTTTTTTAAGTAATCATAATCACTACAATCACTTCAGACCCTACTGAGCTCTCTCCTTTAAGTTATTTATGCATGGAAAGGTGACTGCCCTACATATCAAATTCTAGGCAGAAGAACATCACACACCTACCTCGAGACTAGCTCATATTTTCCTGAGCTAAAGTCATGATGAGGATAAATCATTACTAGGGTTAGGTTTCCTAATAAGCTGGCAAGCAGTTTTGTGGAGGCATGGCCCAGAATTTTCAGATTAAGTTCTCAGTTTGAGCGTCTTCAGTGAGAAGAACAATAAGGAAGAACAACTTTCCCTAAAGGCAGGTTCCTGAGAATATGCAACTTCAAAGGCGAATTTGTTATAAGGGTTACTTTCTATGCAAACCTTCCAATGTGAACTGAATGTACACTCAATGGTCACAGCAGATAAACAAAGCTTGTTCTCCCAATCAAGTCAACATAATGACGGAACCCTAAGGGAAGTAAATTTGAAAACCAGTGTTCTTAGACTGAAGTATTTTTTTGGGAAGATGCCTCTCAAATGCTAGAAACTAAATTTAAACCATCTAACTTCCTTAAGGGTCATTTCTGGTAGAAAACTCAGATATAAATGAAATGTTTGCCTGCATTTTGAAGATTATTATGCATAGACTGAAATCTTAAACATAAATCTTTCAAGGGTGGGAAACCTTGGTGGGAAGGGGTTGGGCAGACAGCATCCTTCCTTTTCCAAGATTAATGTTGCAAGACCTCATTTATGAATGCTCAAAATCTATTTTTCCATAGTAAAGCATAATATAGATAACAGGAATAATGTATAAACTCTTGCCCTGGTTGATTCGTTACCTCAAATTTCATATGAGTAGAATATTCTCCTAGATTTCTTTCTGTCACAGAAATATTTGCATTTGTAGAGTTCTAGAATATTAGAGTTTTTCTAAGCATGGCACACAACCCTGCATTCTAAACCACTGAATTTGTTTTAGACAGGCTTTTAACAGCATAGCTTAGAGTGCAAATATTTGCACTAACCCCAGACCAGTCATGATGTTAATAAAATATCAGAATGTTCCACAAGACCAGTTTTGCATCAGTGTCATATATTCTAACTGTACTCATGATTTTTTTCTATTCACTGTTTTCTCAATACCTAAAAAGCTTTTCCACCAAAGGTAAACTCTCCACTCCCAGTGGTTGTCGGTATCCAAGCTGATCCAACCGCTTCCTTAGATTAATGAACTTTCGCTCTGCAGCTGTACTCATTATGAAGATATTTGGTGGGGGTTTCAGCTAAAAATGGAGATCTGTAGATAATTTAAAAACATATACATGGGTATGCAACTTAATATATACATGCAAGAACAAGTCCCTTGCTCTCTAGCACTTGGATAAGGCATGGCAGAGTTTAGTGTGGTATTCTGGCATCTCAGGCACATTTTTTTTACCTAGGAAGACATGATAGGGGCAGAGGTAGCTGCAAGCTTGAAGCTACTTGAAAGATAGGTTCCAAGCACCTGACCAGACCAAGTTCCTAAATAAGGTATAGCCAGGCATCATATCAGAGGCAGAAAGAAAAACATAAGCTCCTCTTAAGTACAAACTCATTATACACTAGCAACTTTTGCATGTAAGACTGGGAGAGTGCATATGTTAAGCAAGCACAGTCCACAAATATTCCAAAAATAGTTACCATAAGGTCAACTGAGTAGACTCATCTTAGATTTCTATCACTCTGTTTGCTTACCGGGAGACTTTGGACCAGCCACACTGCCTCAAATTAAACTTCCTCACCAAGTTGCTGTGAAGATAGAACTTGAGAGGATGCACACAATGTATACCACACTTAAGTTCATGGAGTAAAGAAAGCGTTCAAAGCAAACCAAACCTGATAGGTATGCATAGCAACAGTAATTGCCCCTGTAACGAGACTTGCTAAAACCACTTCTTTAAAACTTGAAAAATTAGTATCTTTTGAACACTGTAATAAGAATGGGATAGGTGGTATAGCATGGGGAAAGCTAAAGTCGAAGAATTCCTTCAGAAGAATGAGCAAAAGAGGACAAATGCTCTAGAGCTGGCTCACCACGTTTTACTATGTGAAACAGGGCCTTTCGTTAAACTGCGCTAGGGTAGAGAAGAAAAGAAAGGGCAAGGCTGGCAGATGAATTGCTTGTGGAGGCGGCAGAAATACCTGAAGGCGGCTTGGAATGGGAAAGGGGTTTAAATGAGGGGAGTGGTACCTTAGGCGACAAAGCGAAAGCTATGGGGGTAGGCCTGGACACAATAGCAAGAGAACGAAACCAAACTCAGCGCACTGCGGGACAGCAGCAGGCGAAGGCACCGATGCCTCGCCAAGACAGTAGCCTCCCGGACGCGACCGGTTCACAAGGCCCAGGAAGCCCGACAGGCAAGTGCGACGTCCTTCGGAATGACGTCATTACTCTACCGTCATCGCCATCACCATGGAAACGGGGCTTCACCGCCTCAAATCTCGGCCTCTCTCTTACGTAGACGGAGCGTTAACTGCATCCGGCCGTCTCCATCATGACCACCACTCACCGAGTCCTGGAGACGGGAGCGGTCTTACTCTACCTTCCTCTTGCCTCTGCCACAACCCAGGCTAGAGAGTGACCAGATAGGCCTAGCGAACGGTTTGAAAATGGCGCGCGGAGCGTCGGCTTCTTCCGCCCAGCGTCGCCCCAGCAACCGTTCAAACGCGCGAGCGTCCGGAACCAACCGACGAACCAAGCTCCCCGCGTCCCCACAGCGGCCCCAGGTGGACACCAGTGAGAATAAAATGTGCGCGGCCTCCTCTCGGTAACTCCGCCTCGCGAGAATCTCCCTCCGCCCCTCCCTCGCTCCGCCCATCCCAGGAAAAACTGCGTGAGCCAATCAAAGGGCGAGGGAATCCGTCGCCGCTCGTGTTCCCGGGCCGATCTTCTGGTCGAACTAATGAGCATGCTCGGAGCAAGCGCCGTTCTCCTTTGCAGCAGAAGCTGCTGCGTGAATGTGTTGCTTTGCTTGCAAGGACAAAAGATTTCCCGGTTGAAAACCGCAACAGTTTTGTGAGCAAAACTGAATGCAGGACAGCAACGTGGATAGTGGAAACGGTAGAGTTTCCGTTAACATTTATACAAATGACCTCCTAAAAGTCACCGCACTGTCTGTGGGCGGAGAAATCGAGGAGATAATTTCACTGAGTTTCTCAGGAAGGAAGCGAAATGCGAAGCGCTTCTGATAGCTGCTTGCCGTTGGCAGGGGAGTGGCACGGCTTTGTTCCCTCGTGGTTTTTGTTTGGCAGATTGACAGTCTGGTTGCCAAAGCGAGAGGGAACGGTATGGGGGGAAAAGGCGGAGCTATTGGCGTGCCAACATCTGTCTTTTTTCCTTGAAGTTTCCATTCCCATCGTTTTCGCTATACCTTCAAGCATATCTAATTACTGGGAGGCAACCTAGTGTGTTGTATTCTTAGTATTAATCACTTCTCAGTGGCTCTGCAACCTCGAAGGCCCAAAGTCACTCAGCTGAGCAGGGATTAGAACCCAGATTGCCTGAATCCCCTTCAGCCACCTAAGGAAGATGAATGCAAGAAACCTGAATTAAGCCCACGAGAATTTTGCCAGAAGTTTCTTCTCCTTTTGGTTTCTTTTCAAAAAGCAATGTATCCTCTATCAGATTGAATGTGAATGCTCAAAAAAGGCTGGGAATTTTTTTAGCACAGTATTATGCTTACATGCATCTTCCAATTAATGAAGATGTTTGGTTTTTCAGATCTTGTCTCATAGCCTGCTTATCTGCTGACTCATACTGACTTTCGATATTTCCCGTCTACATCTGATCTTCAGTTTTGGGCAGTTTTGGAATATCTTTGGAGGGTTCCTAAATGGGTGGTGTTAGAAGATCATACAGGGATACTCCCACAGTACAACAGTAAGAAATGTGTGACGCACAAAGCCATGACAATTACACTCTGTTCCATTCACCATGACATATGGGCTTTATGAGGCAATACAGATCTAACATTTAGTAAGCAAGTGGTAGGCATGGAAAGATAAAGTTCTTTTAGTTTTGGTTCAATTGGTGCCTCTTTTTTTTTGAGGGGGGGGGGTCATTTTCTGGCTTGCCCACCAACTATTACTTGCCAGCTGTGGCTGAATAGAATGCTTGCATCAAAGTCTCTGCCATGATAAGAAACACTTTTTGAGGCTGGTCAAGCAAAGTGGCCCATGAATGATATCTATAAATACTAGTAATTGGTGAACAACTATGATATAAAGGGTTTTAGGCAGGAATGGAATGAGGAATTGCATTGTTCCATTCTGACTAGTCAGTGGATTGCTGCTTTGGCATCTAAACTTATTGTCTGTGGATCTTGGGCAGCAGCATATTCAGCATATTTGTTTCATATCTATTTGACAGCACAAATTCTTTTGCATAAGAAATTGTCTAATTCCAAGTAATTGCTCATGGTTTAATACAGCTTATAGTTTTTGAACATCCGTTTTGGAAATGTCTAATAGTTGCTACTTTTGGGGAATGTATCATATGATAAACTTTGTACTGGAACAATATTTAATATTTGTTGATGTACATGCTCTTTTAAATGCTCTTGGAGCCAGTGTGGTGTAGTGGTTAAGAGTATGGGACTGGGATTTAGGCAGTCTGGGTTCTAGTCTAAGCTCAGCCATGGAGCCAGCTGGGTTCCTTTGGGCCAGTCACAGACTCTCAGCCCAGCCTACCTCAGGATAAGATTGAGAGCAGGAAGAGAATGATGCAAGCCACTTTGAGTTCTTTGTTGTTGTTTTTTAAAGGTGGGATATAGATCTAACAAACATAAATTGTTTACTATTTAATGGACATCAACCAATGGTGAGCATAGATTTTCCACACCCTCGACAGCTAAAATACTGATATTAAAACATTGAAAGATTAAACATTCATCTTCTCTAATGGATCATACTGAGGACCTTACAATACTTTCAACATTTGAATGGATGGTGTAAGAATACCATGTGGTCTGCTTTTGTTGAAGCCTGTTTATAATCACAAGTAAATTGTATTTTCATATACAATAATTTAATACATACTTATTTTGATGAATATATTTATATACATAGAATTTATTGACATTTTTCTTTAAAATAGATGTTTGTGCACACACCTCGATTGCCTCCTAGATAAAGTAAGCCTAAGAAAACCCGAACCCCTTCCATGAGAATTTTTCTGAAACTTTCTTTTCAAATTGAATGAGAATGGTTTCAAAAAGAAAGAAAAACATTGGTGGAAAGCTACTTTCCACACTGTTGTGATTCACTGTCAAGTATCAGTTACTTTCTGTATGTACCTACTTGTTGACAAAACATCTTCCTTTTGCACAGCTACACTAGTATGTACTGTAAACAAATATATAAAAAGCAAATTACAGAAATGCCTTTAGACACCAGTATCTATGGACAGGGGAGCTATATAGCCCACCTCTTAACTTGTATGTGAAAGGTGTGCTCCTATCATTTCTACATACTTGCTATAGGAAAAAACTAGTACTTTCCTATGATTTTGTTGCTAGCACAGAAGAAATTTAAAGTTAGCTGTTAAAGGCACAGACACTCATCAGGGGATAATCTGGCTACTTCAACTCACTCTCTTGCAATTGCTAATGTGCATACTTTAGTAAACCCACTTGCTTGGATAAACCTAAACAGAGAGCAAAGTTTCTTTTTCTTGGACAATGTTCAGTGTTTCCAAGGAAACCTCAGCTTATGTATGTAAGCTTATTAGAAGGAAAAAAAGTTCATTACAATATCTGTAAGCCTCATTTGTAGAAGCAGATGGTAATTGTTCCTTTGTGCAATGCTCAGGCAGAGTTCAAACTCCCTCAAAAAACATATGCAAGCAATGTCTTTGTAAACATTTTTTTTACTTCATATCAGAATGATATCCAAATAGTCATGAAAATTGATTCTCAGAAACATATGCCAGGATGTCCCACTGATGCATATATTAACACACTTGAATGTAGGACCCTTTCACTCATTTATAATTTCAAAACACACACAATTCCTAGATATTTAGGAAAGCAGATGAGTTTAGTGTTTAATGTACAATGTACTAGCGATATACAAAGCTTTATCAACATGGAACTAGGTGGGTTGAATTACATGTGAACATGTATGATTTAACACTGTTTTTATCCAGTAAGCAAGCAAATGGCTTAGGCCATCAGTGGATAGGCATGAAGATAATTAAGGATACTCCTTATCATTCCATCTCTTTAACTGTCCAATGTTAATGATACTTCCCAGTCAATTAGTTTATCATGGTTTATCACTTGGCAGACATTAGTGAGACTGTGCAATACTGGAGAAGTAATCTAAAATGTCTTGGATAGTAAATTCCATGGTAATGCCAGATCCAGGATAACAACGTGCTATTAAGCCTTCAAAGTGTTTGTACTGCCGTATGAACTCTTCTTGCATAGAATGCCACACCACCTGTCCCAAAAGAAAAGCAGAGTTTTAAATAATGCAAATACTATTCATGGTTCCAATCCAAATCTTCATAGGCCTGCCTCACTGCCTAATAATGGTGTTAAGGATATGTGTGTGTGGAACTGTCTCCAACATAAGGTGGTAACCTTTCTCTAGGCTACTTCAGACCATGGGTGAATGTTCCACTATACAAATAATTTCCTCCATTTAGAACACTAGCAAGTGAGGCTGAAGACTAAACTAGGTTTCTCTTTGACAAGTTAGTTTTCCATGTTTTAAAAAATGTACCTAAGGATTCAACAATCTAAGACCTCACCTACAATTTGAAGCAGTTCTACCCAAATTTATCACCTCATTGAGAACTAAGCCCAACCAATGCGCAACTTGATACAGAGATGTGCATTTCTGTATATATTTAGGCTACCCTGTCTTCACTGTGTTCTATGTTAACAGGTGCTTCCCACTCCTCCTCAAATGTCTTCTTCCACTGGTCTTAAAATGGGTTCCCCATTTTTATTATTTTTAAAAACTGCATCACTCTACCACCCAACAGCCAAAGCCCTTTGTGTAGTTCACAAAAGATAAATTGTTAGAATACATTGTGAAACCTTTACAAAGTTGAAAGGAGAATAAAACCACAGTAGAAGCTATCAGCAGAGTAAAACACAAAAGTCACCCTTTTCTTAAAGTAAAGTTTCCGTTTTTAAAACTGCAGGCCATCTGCAACCTTTCCTGAGTCTGACTTGGGAACAGTTATCCATGTTTTAGTTTCATCATGATTCAACTATTACACTCTAGGTGTAACTTCCCCTGCAGAGAGTCTGGAAGCTTCATTTGGCACAAAATGCGGCAACTAGGTTGCTAACTCATATATGGAATTGGGATCATATTAGATCTGTTCAAGCGCAATTTAAGTTCTTCCTCTTAATTTTTTAAAGCACTAGGGTCTGGCTGTTCTGCTATGAACGTGCACAACTATTAAGAGTTACACAAGAGGCCCTTTGAGGGCACCATTACCCATACAGGCCCATTTGTCATGTAAGAAGAGCCAACACTGGTTCAGACCAAGGGTCTGTCTACCCCAACATTCTGTTCCCACAGGGGCCAACCAGCTTGTCCATCAACAACCCACAAGCAGGGTATGAGTGCAACAGCAGCGCCCCGCCCCCTAGATTTCCCAGCAACTGGAGTACACCAGTTGAAATGACTTCAGAGAGGGCTTTCTGCTGTGTTGTCTCCAAACCCTGGAATGAACTTCCTCAAGAATTATGACTGGCTTCCAATCTCTTTCATTGGCCAAGACATAGCTCTTTAATTTAGCTTTTAAAACGTGGTGTGCTTGCAATGCTCATTTTTATTGTTGCAGTTTAAAAAAATTATATGGCATACTGATGGCTTTTTAGCAGATAAGGATATATTTAAACATATACAGACAAACAAATGGCTTGGGAAAACAAAAAGGTCTTCACCTGCTGCAGGTAAGACATAGGTACCAGGTGAGTCTTTCTGGGGAGGACACTCTACAACCAGGGTGACCCCACTGAAAAGGTCTTCTCCCTAGTAGCACCTGCCTCAATTCATTTGGTGAGGACACCCAGGGGAGGTGAGGATCTCTGAAGATGATTTTAAGGACCGGATAGGAGATGATTGTTCAGGCAAAGTGGCCCCGAGCCACTTAGTGCTTTAACAGTTAATACCAGCACTCTGAATTGTGCCTGGAAATGAACAGGGATCCAGTGAGGATCACAGAACGCTGGTCTAAAGGAGCCCACTAACCAGTCCTTAATTGCTGCACTGTTTTGGGCCAGCTGAAGTTCCCAGACTGTTTTCTGAGGCAATCCCATTGTAGTAAACACTACAGATGCATGGCCAGCATCCCTATGTGAGGCTACTCTAACACATATAACCCTGTCCAGATAGGTTCATAATTGGTATATCAGCCTAAACTCATAAAAGGTGCTCCGCAGCGTCAGTGACAATGCCAAGAGCACCTCCAAATACAATATAAAACATTTATACAATATTAACTTGATTAATATGGGATTATTCTCTAAATCACAGCCTACCATCCAATATATTACCTGGAGTAGGTTTTCCTCTTCACAGAGGTGTTTGTCCACCTTCTTATAAAGGTTATCTAGTCCCTTTTTCACTTCCTTGCCAGGGTATTCCTTTATAACTTTTCTTAGCTCTTGTTTATTGAAGGCCAACTGGTAGCTCACTTCCTCTTCTCTCACACCTTGGGCCACACGAGCTTCAACCCCCTCAAAGAAGTGCTGAAAAGAAATCAATTTATTATTTAATTTGCAAACAGGGTGCTCGCTCTTAGCATCTGGTAGTAAGCTTTGTTTCTATACCCTAGAACTGGAAAGCAGATTTCACAGATATGACACTGACTTGGCTTCTCTTACTTCCTGTCAAATGAAAAAGGTCAGAAACCATCCAAATTAGCTACAGGCTCCACATTGCCACCAAACTGTAAGTTCCCTGCTTGTGCCTCTGTGATAAATCTCATGCTTATACTGTAGGCAGCCTGGTACAGTTATATGTGCTGATACATATTGGTGTTTAGGACATACAAGCCCTTCCTTAGTTTAGGCCAGCCTATTGCCAGCCATAAAAATGGTTTACTAATGGCATTCCATCATGTAGATATTTATTGTATCAATCGGTAAGAACTGATGAGCTACCATAATCCCAGTAGCGGATAAAAGGAAGGTGCTTAACTGTCTGCAAGCTTGCCTCTCCAAAACGGGATACCACAGTGACCATTTCTATGTCATTCCTGTTTCTATAACAGCATCTTTTCCCCATATCTCAGTATCACACTACAGCATAAGAGGAGCACAATAGAAGAAACTCCGTTCAGTGCTTTTGTGGCGATGACCTTTGTGACCCTCTTTTTGACTTTTCCACATTTTGTTGTGCTACAACCTGGAAATGAATTCAATTAGCATTGTTACCACTTCATGTACACTCTGGGACTGCAAAGTATTTTTACTGTGGCACAGAAGTTAAGCAAACAAGAACAAACTGGCACCTGTTTGGGTGTAAGTATTCACCCTCCTGAGTCAATATTAGACAGTAGCATCTTTGGCAGCAATTTCAGCTGCAAGTCTTCTTGGGTAAATTTCTATCAGCTTTGCACACCTGGGTCCTACAATGTCCACCTATTCTCCCCAGAAAAACTGTTTCATCGGGCACTGTTGGTGAACAGCAGCTTTCAGGACTTGCCACAGTCAGACTGAGAGTTGTCTGGACCATTCTGAGACATTCAGTTTCTTATTTTTAAACCACTCCAGTGTAACTTTGGCTGAGTTATAAGGGTCACTGTCCTGCTGAACAGGTAAGCTTCTGAGTCCCAAATCCCTCCCAGCCTGAAAGTTTTCTCTAGAATTGCCCTGTTTTTGGCTTACTCAACGTTGCCCTCAATCTTGACCACTTTTCCAGCCCCTCCTGAATTAAAACATCCCCACAATGTGATGCCACCTTCATCAGTTTTGGTGGATGGCCTTCTCTAGGCCGAGTTGAACCATATTCTTTCCATTTTGTAATAACAGATCTAACACTGCTCTGAGGGATGTTCATAGTTTGGGTTTAAAAAAACCTGAACCCTGATTGGTGTTCTCTACAACTTCATTTCAGAGTTGCTTTGCTAGCTCCCTAGTCTTCACAACACTGTTTGTTTAGATATGCTCTCGAACACACTCTGGGG
This sequence comes from Varanus komodoensis, assembly GCF_004798865.1. Classification (NCBI taxonomy): domain Eukaryota; kingdom Metazoa; phylum Chordata; class Lepidosauria; order Squamata; family Varanidae; genus Varanus; species Varanus komodoensis. The sequence continues at coordinate 24,728,762 of NW_025336598.1, read as the reverse complement.
TCTTCCAGAAGCAGGCATATTTAATCTGAGATCATGTGACAATGAAATTACACTGAGACAGACTCCATTCATGTATTTAAAGTCTGTGCCTTCTGAAAGTAGTGGTTTGCACCAGGACTTATTTAAGCATATCACAGCAACGGGGCTGAATACTTATGCAACCAACAAATGCCAGTTTGTTTTTGTTGACTTAACTTTTTTGCTATAAGAAAAATATTTTGCACCTTCACAATGTATCTAGCATAATCAAGTGGCAACAATGCAGTTACAGTCTTTTCAGTTCCAGGCTGTAATACAACAAAACGTAGAAAAGTCAAAGTTGTGGCAGTAGAATACTTTGCCATCTTGTCCTGCTACAGGGAAACATTATGTGCAAAATTGTATCTGCTGTTATTCTGCAAAGAGCTGTGAAAAGGCAGCTTGCAGAAAGGTCAGTATTCACTAAATAGCAAATAAATCTGAAGATTTGTCACTACTTCACTTCTTCCTGCTCTCTCCAATAATGTTTCTAAAACTTGCTTTTACAAATTATAATTGTTCGGCATCCAAATGAATACTGATAGATTCAGAAATGCAGCACTTAGTGGAGGAAAATAGAAAGGCTCATTTATCTGCTGCATGTACACAAAAACTTATTATAAACTGGAATAAAAGCTATTAAAGAAGTTTAATGTCTTACATTCAATTTCTCAAGTGGCTGTCCCAAAGAGTAGATGACATACGACTGCAGATGATCTGTGTATTTTTGCTTTGCTTCTTTTTTCTCAGCCTCCAGACATGAGATTTTCAGCCGAGAGAGTGTTGCAAAGATATGGTGAAAATTCTCCATCATGACCACATCCCTGGGTGTCTTTTGGCTCTCATTTGCCACTTTTTCCACTAAAATACAATATATCCCATACACATACAATCATAAAGGTGTCAATAAGCCAGAGAGTGCTTCTAGAAGCTGGACTACTAGTGCTGCCACTTAGAAGGCACCCTATAGCTATAGTTCTTTTTCTCCATAACAGATTTTGCTGGTAACACAACTATAGAATTAGTGGGGAAAGATAAGAGGCTTACAGAAATAAAAAAAAACCACAATGGCATCTGGATCCTCCCATAAAATTCTGTGGATAAGGCAAAATGCTGCTGAACTAGAAGCCTCTGCTGGAAGTATCCAGAATGTAAACATTTTCATGATTACATAAGCATAACTGAACTCCAGTTTTCAAGTTAGAAGGGTGACATCTATGTGATTTTAGGAAACCACGAGAATTGTTGGGGTACAATTATAACAAGGGTGGTCAACCTATGGTCATAGTGCCTCTGACAACTGTCAAAGGTCCCGGCCACCCCCATCAATATTTTTCCAAATAAATTGTAAGATAAAAATGGTGTTAATATTTCTTGTAGCTGCTGTGGATGCGACTTCCTTTGGAAATATTTTTTTAATCTGCTTGTCTGTGCACACTGTGTGTGTGCGCACAGGGGAGGGAGGGGGTGTTGCCTGGTGAGGAAAGGGAATGCTGGTCATCATGGCCCTCCAGATGTAAACCCTCATCTGCCCCAGTCAGCGCAAGAGATTTTGGTTCAAATAGAGGGGGAAGCTCGTGTATGCTGCCTTGGGCTCCTTGCAAGGAAAGGTAGGATATAAATTTAACAAATTACAGCAGTTGCAGATGAAAACAGCTGGAGTGTCACCAATTTCCCATGCATGGGGTGTATGATTGCAACTGAATACTGTATTTCTATGAGACATTAGACCACTGATTTTCTGCTCAAAAGAAAACTCCTACCATTAGCGAAAACTCCTCGAATAAGTTTCAAATAGGCTTTATCGAGATCTCCTCTTCGTTCTGCATTTTTGAAAATAGATTCAGCTAGTGCTGCAAATTCTTCAAACTCAGCAACAAAAGGGAGAATTCCAACTTTACTCTTCTTGGATATCTTTACTTCTTCCATCTGTTTTATTTGGTTACTCTGAAATGAAAAGACAGAGTTGGTAGGCCATAAGTGTTTGTCTTAAAGTTACAAGGAGATGGAAACAATCTACCTTGAATCAACTAAGAAATGCAAAGAGATAACAGGAAAGCAGATATATCCAAACCATAACCAACAACAGCATGAATGCCCAGCTACTTAGTTCTGGCTGCAGAAGAATTTAAGACCTTTGTAATCTTAAGAACAAAAAGACTAAAGTATTGTGAGGTGATGTGGGATAGCAGAAGTGTGCAAAGGGAAGGTGAACATTGAAATATTCTGAGGCAACGGGCTTGCCATTCAGTGACAGTGAGATCTTCCAGGCAGTGCCCAAGAGGGCTTATCCTGGTACTTATCAGACTTCCACAGGAGCCCATGTTGTTGACATACACAGGTAGAAATCTATGCCTGTATACATCAGTTACCATAAGGAAGGCTGAGCACTGAAGAATTGAGGCCTTTGAATTGTGGTGCTGGAGAAGGCTCCTGCGAGTCCCTTGGACTGCAAGGCGATAAAACCAGTCAGTCCTAGAGGAGATCAACCCTGACTGGTCTTTAGAAGGCCAGATATTGAAGATGACACTAATATAATTTGGCCACCTAATGAGAAGAACTCACTAGAGAAGAGCCTAATGGTGGGAACAATAGATGGCAAAAGAAGAAGGGGACAGCAGAGAATGAGGTGGCTAGATGGAGTCACTGAAGCAGTCGGCGTGAGCTTGAGTGAACTCTGGGGGATGGTGGAGGACAGGAAGGCCTGGAGGAATGTTGTCCATGAGGTCGCGATGGGTCGGACACGACTTCGTGACTAACAATAACAACAACAACACATCAGTTAGATATTGTGGTCAATGCATTGAAGCAGGAGGTGGTATGATATGGTCCTGCTTCATCTGCAGTCTTATCCAGTTTGCCCACTGCCCATTGCCTCCATAGATTTAAAGAACCCAATTGTTCAAGCTGTCACAAACTTACAATGCACTTGTCAAAGTTCCTTTTGACAGTCACTAATACATTTCCAAGTGTTGTGCTGAGGAAAGAAGTTGGATCCACATTTTGTGCTGTCCATACATGATGACTCATTTTCACCAGCATGTAAAGAGAATTGAAGCTATCAATCTTGTCCCCCAAAGCAATAAGGTTATTCAATTCTAGCTCAACGCAGCGAAATATTTTTGTCATCATCTGCCGGATCATGTGATTCCTGTGAAATGGGGAGCAGGATATATAGATCAAAATTGGCTCAGTACCATGGTTATTTAGCTTTATTCATTTTTAAATCTACATCGTTTTTTATTTGCAGGTAAGAATTAGTCTCCAGATCTTCCAGTACAGGGATAAAGGAGAAAGGGTTTGCATTAATTTTAATGATGCACTGCCTTGGTCTTAAAGCATTCAACTTTTAAGAAATCTCACTTATCATGATTCTAGAGCATGGGAATCCAGCCCAATATTTTCCACCCTCTGACAATGACTCTCCAGGTTCTCAGGCAGAGGTCTTTTCACATGAGTTACTACCTCATGTGTCTCACTAGCAATACCACAGACTGAACCTGGGACCATCTAATTAGAAACTATTTGTCAGAGAGCTATGGTTCCTCCTACCCTCGCAAAACACATTATGTAGAGTTTGTGCAATACTCATAATTCCAAATAGTTTTCCAAAGCTTCTCTGCTTCATTCCTGTAATGCTACAGTGAAGCAGGTAACATCACCCTTCTTGCACAGGAGCTATCCCAGTCCTCTTGCACAAGAGCTATCCCAGTCTGATTAGGGATTGATTGATTCACTCAGGCTGGATTGGGGACCTGGAAACTCTGGGTTCTAGTCCCCACTTGACCAGGAAGCTAACTAGGTGATTCTGGCCCAGTCACTCACTCTCAGCCCAACCTACCTCAAAGGACTATTGTTGTGAGGATAAAATGGAGCTACGTATGTAAGCTGCCTTGGATTTCTCACAAGAGTAAAAAGGGGCAGGAGATAAATGCAATGTAGTAGTAGTAATAGTTTGTCAAATTTACTCTATTACCATTATTTGGTTACAGATATTTCTGGCATGTAGCATTCCCAATACTTGCTAGGAAGTTCAAATTTGTATGTAGATTTCTGTCACTGCTTTACTACATGAGTAGACTAAAAAAAAATTTCATGATTAAATATACACTAAACAAGTTTACTGCTACAGCTGCATGGTCCAGTAGTTTTGCTGTGTTTTCATTATTACACAAGGAACATCCAGTTTTAAAGCTAACAATGCATTAAAATGCATGCATATTTGCAGGCTCAAATGGTATCAATGAAATATTTTCACATACTCTGAAGATATTGACTGAGGACCACCAGTACCATGCATTCTTGATAAAGTTCCTCCATCTGTCTCCTCAGCATCACTCTGAAAAAGAAATCATGCTTTAAATGGAAGTCACTCAAGAGTTTTAACAATTACATTTTTGAGTTGATCATCCTCAAAATTAAGAAATACAATTAAGATAGTCTAAATTACTGGAAATAGGTGGATAATAATAATAATAATAATAATACGAATACCATTGGTGTTCCAGGAATGCTAAGATGTTGTTGAAGTTTGAAGAATTTACTAATGAAGTCTTGTTCCGCAAGACACAGGGGCTCCAGTTCACTTAGAACTTGTTCAAAAATCTGCAAATATCAAAATATAGCTTTGATACACAAATAACTACTGCCATTATACTCACTTTATAAGGAATGAAACATGCTTCATGATCAAAAGATAGTGTTGCAGACAGAGGAGGAGGAAAGAGCTGTGCTTATTTTGTTTTGACGTTCTTGCTAGCATAGCTCAGACAGCCGAAGAGACAGGCTGCTTTTTAAGTTGAACAGCAGTTTGTGTTGCTTTAGTACTGGAGCATCTGAGTCCTAAAGAGTATTAGAGCTGCCCGTTGGCACATGTACTTCTTGTCTGCACACCTAACAGATAGCCAGTGGGGCATGGTGGTTAGACTGATAAACTGGAACCCAAGAGATCTGAGTTCCAGTGCCTACTCAGCCATGGAGCTTACAGGGTGACTTTGGGCCAGTCATATACTCTCAACCTAACCTATTCACAGGGTTGTTGTGAGGATAAAATGGAGAAGAAAAAACCCTTGAAAGTGACCTTGAGTTCCCTGCAAGATGAAGAAAGGCAGGATATAATGGGAATGCAATAGAAGCTGCTGCTGGTGCTCTGGATTTCAGCTTAGGCATTTAGAGTGGCACAATTCAGTCATCAGTGCCACAGACCATGTGCCATTTATACTATAGCAATGTGGCACATAGAATTTATTTTCAAGTCCACACAAAAGCGGAGGCTTTATTGCCTTCTACTGTAACAAGCTGTTACTATTAAATATGTGAGACATATTAGTTCAGCTTTTCCAACCTGATGCCCTCCAGATGCTTTGGCCTACAGCTTTCATCAACCTCAGCCAGCATGGCCAGTGGGCAGCCCCACGGATGGTGGAGACTAGTCTAACACATCTGGGAGGCTCCAGGTTGGAGTAGATAGCACAAGTTTCACATGGATTGCACTTGATTTCAAGCTTCCATATAGCCTGCAGTCCCCGATTCTGCCTAAATTGATTATCTGGACCCGTTTCAGTCCGGCTTCAGACCCGGGTACAGTACTGAATCTGCCTTGGTCGCCCTGTACGATAACCTGTGCAGGGAGAAGGACAGGGGGAGTGCGTCCCTGTTGGTTCTTCTGGACCTCTCAGTGGCTTTCGATACCATCGACCATGGTATCCTTCTGGCTAGGCTAGTGGGATTCGGGGTCAGAGGCACTGCTTTGCAGTGGTTCCGCTCCTATCTCAATGGCCGATTCCAGAAGGTGGTGCTGGGGGACTATGGCTCTGCACCATGGCAGCTATGACATGGAGTACCACAGAGATCCATTTTGTCCCCTTTGCTATTTAACATCTATATGAAACCGCTGGGAGAGGTCATCCGGAGGTGTGGGCTGCGAAATCATCAGCACGTTGATGATACCCAGCTCTACCTCTCGTTTTCCACCAATCCAGGTGAGGCAGTGGCTGTGCTGAACCGGTGCCTGGCTGAGGTAATGGGCTGGATGAGGGCCAATAAACTGAAGCTCAATCCAGACAAGACGGAGGTCCTGTTGGTTGGTGGATCGGGCTTCGGAGAGGGTGAATTGAACCTTGTCCTGAATGGGGTTGCACTCCCTCTTAGGGACAAGGTCCGCAGCTTGGAAGTGCTCCTCGACCCAGAGCTTTCACTGACAGCGGTGGTGAGGAGCGCTTTGTTTCAGCTTCGGCTGATCCATCAGCTGCGCCCCTACCTGGAGTACGACTGCCTGGCGACAGTGACACACGTGCTGGTGACTTCCCGCCTTGACTTCTGTAACGCGCTCTACGTGGGGTTACCTTGAAGATGGTCCGGATACTTCAATTGGTTCAAAATAGAGCTGCCAGGCTGCTGACAGAGACTGGGCGTTATGTTCACATGACTCCAGTCCTCCGTCAGCTTCACTGGCTTCCCATTGAAGTCCGGGCTCAATTCAAGGTGTTGGTGATGACCTATAAAGCCCTCAACGGCTTGGGTCCTGGTTACCTGAAGGAGCGCTTACATCCATATATGCCCGCCCACCCCTTGAGATCTGCAGGAGAGGCCCTTCTCCGGGAACCCTCCATGAAGGAAATTAGGAGGGTGAGTACTCGAAGGAGGGCTTTCTCTGTGGTGACACCCAATCTATGGAATGCGCTCCCCAGAGAGGTCTGCCTGGCACTGTCGTTATTTGTTTTTCGGCGCCAGGCGAAGACCATTTTATTCAAATGTCATTTTAATTGTTAATAGTATTTATTCATTTTATTCTCTGGCCAGGGCGACTTAACTTAATTTATACTGTTAATTTATATTATTTTAAGGAACTTTATTTATGGATGTGAGCCGCCCCGAGGCTTCGGAAATGGGGCAGCATAGAAGTTTCCTAAATAAACAAACAAACAAACAAACAAATCTCGATGGGTGACTTAAATGTTATGAACTGCCCAGAGAGCTTTGGCTAGGGGCAGTATAGAAATGCAATGTAATCGTGGTGGTGGTGGTGGTGGTGGATCCTGAAGATTTCTTCTGCGCATGAACTCAGCAACTTTGTGAGAAACATTCAAGAAAAAAAATAGTTCAGGAAACAGTCCTGCAGGCTATTAAATTATTGGTGTTTTTAGGACTGTAGAAGCAGTGTGCCTTTTCCACTGCAGCCCCTTCTCACCTTCCCTTGTCAGTGCATGATCTGTTTCTGCACAGCTCCTTCCCCTGCTGAAAGGATAAAAGCAGGTGCTACATGGGTAGAGTGAGTGCAGCAGCCCCTTCCCACACCTGCACTGCACCAGTTTCTGGGGGGAGCAGCATTAGCAAGAAGAGGGACTGCCTCCTGGGCTGCTCTCAAGTGACCTGGGACTCCTGAGGTTACTTCGGTACTGTTCAAAGAAGCTACGTAACTCCCATGCCACACATGCAACTTAAGACTGGAGAGTTAAATTAATATTTTCTGTATTATGGCCTCTTGCAGCGCTCTTGCGTTTTACCTTATCAAACTTGGTTCTGTCAGCCACATCAAGGTCAGATGCAGACATGTTGCCCATATCTAGCAATGAGGATGATTGAGACCTGCGATTTCCTGAACCCTGAACTGAGAGTTTGTTTAGGCTGGAAGTTGAACCTGTCAATTTCCCAGAGCTTCCATGAAGGCCTACGATTATAACATAAACCAGGTAAGAAGCTAGCCTAGATGGAATATGCATTGCAATACAATAAACATTATATATTAAGTAGCCTTGTCTTTTCTCCCTTAAGATTGTCAGTACTTCCCCTACAGAATAGGCAGAATAGGCTGTGCTCACATTTTTCCTCATGAAAGAAACTAATTCAGGAACAAACATTTAGAGACAGACACTTGGGATAAGGAAATACAAGGACTACTGTAAGGCCAATAACATTCCAGAAAAGAGAAGAGGTAAGGCAGATAGAAAGGCCAGATGCAATTCATAAAAAGGCATCCTCTAGAAGCAAAAGCAGAACAATGGCAAAATGTTACTATTTTTCTTAAAAAGAAAATAGTAGCAAACATCTGCGGGAAAGGTAAGGAAACCCTCCATGTCCTCAAGAAGTCTTTTGGTAGAAATGTTTCCACCATAGGCTACTCCATACAGATAGACCTTATCCACCAATGAAGGTCTTCTTTCACTCAAAAGGTGCTGGGATTGCCAAGCTCTGACTGCACAGAAATACTTATGTACTCACACAACTTCTGTGGTCCCCCATTTCAGTTACAGAGAAGTACCAAGCATGTATATTGTGAATGTATATTGTGCAATTGCACTGCTTCAGTATAGGAAAAAGCCACCACTTTGGCAGGAATTTCAAAGCTGGCTTGGATTTTAAAAACTGTGAATAAAAATGTCTTCCTACTCCCAACCTTCCTGTTTCAGCTAAGTTTCTCCTCCAAGTCTCCCGTGAGGGTTGGGGACAGCGGACACTGTGAAGTAACAGTGACTATTTGATAAATGTAGGCAAGCTTGAGGATTGCATGCTCCCCTCTCCTCCAATGCAGCTGCAGGAAGATCAGAAGCTTCTGTTTTAGATCAACCATGATTTAGTAGGACACCTAAAGCCTGAACAGTGATTAACCTTAACTAAAATTAGTGAAAATGGTTTAACGTTGGTTTGCTTAACCCCAAGTATGGTTAGTAGAAACAAGCCAACTTCAGACCATCATTTAGTATTAACCACACTTGGCTAGGTTTGGACGATACAGGAAGCTGAAGTTAATTTAAAAAAGAAGCAAAATCTTCTGAATTTCTCGTCACAGCTGCATTAGAAGGAGGGAATGTGCAAATCTGAGTTTTAATCTTGAAATTATAGCCCTACATCTCAGAGTCCTTTTACTGTAAGATGAGCAAAATCCTGCTACCTGGGTATAAGTAGAAAGTGTGTCAGATCACCAAAGCCTGGAGGGCTGCACTGCTGTAAAGAATTTGGCCAGTGCTTTGGAAATGGCTGGCAGCTGTTAGAAAATCCCTGGATTCAAATAGCCATGCAAAATTACATGGCTGCCCTTTGAACTGAAGTGGGCATAAGTCTTTGGGAGGAAGACCTTTCCCACTGATGGGACTTGAAGACTGCACTAGCACAAAAAGCTGAGTGTGGGCTTCCATGATGGCAAGGATTTTGCAGTACCGAAGAATCCCATACCAGTATCACCCCTCTGGTAGTGCTGTTTGCAATTGTACTGTCCTGCAGTATATATGGCAAAGAACCCTGAATTACAGGCTCCATGTAAACTTTAAAAAGATGGGATGCAAATCTTGCCTCAAAAACATGCCCTGTGCAGCCACTGCTTACCTACATTTAAGAAAAACTTAAGAATGCTTTTATATTGCATTTAGCCTGTAGATCTAGTCTCACTGGATTTCTACAAGATTCTGTTGCCAAGTTTTCCTAGCCTTGCATCCAAAAATTTAGTTTTACTGTAGCACACACACATTTGTGCAAAAATATGGCACCCAACATTTCTGGAGTTAATAGGTTTTGCCACAATTACTTTTTACAGAGACATGAATGTACTGGCAATAACCAATTAAAGCACTGGTCATACTCACTCTCTGTTTCCTGTTTGACAGCACTTTCTTTTCGAGGCAGTGTAGCTGGGATGGATTAGGTTGCAAGCATCAAAGACAAAGACAAGTTAAAAATGCATTTTTGCACAAACCATGCACGAGATGCAAGTTAAGCACTAGCTGGAAAGAAACATGCAGAGACCTATGAGAAGCCAGTAACTACAAGTTGCAAACAAACATGGCTGGGGAGGTACCGATTTGGAATACTTAACTATGAAGACAGTGTGTGTTAAATTTCAAACAGCCCATTGAAAGCTTACCAGTTTGTCATCAGAGGGGAGAAAACAAACCAACGGCTGAGCCCCGACTGTACAAGCTGTGTCCAGCTAAGGCTGATGGAGCTCCCGGAGTACATAAGACATGACACAGGTAAGAGAAGGCAGTTCTTGCTCAGGGCATTGACTGCCCAAAGAGGCTACAGTATGTAAACTGGATGTGACCAAGGATCCCTTACCAGAGATTCCAAGGACTGCCCACCATACTGTGAGCACTGGCTGCCCACGATCCAGGAGATTTTCCCCAATATCCTTTACAATGTGGCAGCTCGTGGATTGTAAAACTACTATTATTAATCCATGTCCCTTGGCTACCTTCTATTGAAAGCCAAGTTCAGCTCTTAAGTGACTGTTTTAATACTTGTATTGTTCAAATGGTTCTGACAATGGGGAAGTTCAACATGTATGCAAAGATCTGCACTGCTATAATTATGTAGAAAACATCAAAATCACAGCTTAACACTTATATATGAAACCTGGTCCATTATGGGGATGAGAAATCATTACATTCTTATGTCCACTAATGAAGGCTATAGAAAATATTGTAAAAAATTATATTGTACAGTACTATGTGAAGGAAACCTACATTTTAGCATAAAAGTATATTCAAATCCCAATATCTTGTAAATCTGGTAAGCCTAGAGTATTATCTCAGTATTGGATACTTGGATAACTTACACTGCCGTAATCACCTTTCTATGTGGTATACATGATTACATGAAATACCTTCCAACATTGAGACGAATCCAAGGCAGAGAACAATAACTCCAATTCAACTACACAGTACAGGCTTTAGAAAAATTAATCCCTTTCCTCCCACCACGGGGCTATAAGACTAAAATTTCTATATATTTCTAAACATTTCTAGACAATCTATATTTATTCTGACGCCACAAAAATTCTCAGTAAGATTTTTTCCCCCTGAGATTACAGCAGAGATGCATAGTTCTACAGGTTTTACACAAATAACCAACTGGAGTGGAGACATTCTCAGATCACAACACAAAAACAAAAGATGCCATGTTACTAAACACAAAATATCTGGTAATTACATTCCAATCTAGTATTTACAAATGAAAGGATGGACTACATAGGCAGAAGAACTGATTAATAATATCTACAAAAAATAACTGCAGACATTGTGCAGTCTCACAGGTTCACTCAGAAATAACCTGCTCTGTGTCCAATGGGATTTACTTCTAAGGATGCAAGGTACTGCATAGGCTACAATGGGAGTAAACACCATTGAATACAATGGGCTTTATTTATTTATTTAAAACATTTCTATGCCGCCCCCATCACAACAAAGCCTCGGGGTGGCTCACAAAGGATACATAAATACATAAATAACAACAATACAACAATTCAAAAAAAATGTTTAAAAACCCCCAGTGCATTCTCGGCTAAAAATTTAAAATCCTATTAATTCAAATAATTTAACAATAAAATAAGTCTTAAATAAAAAGGTCTTAGCCTGGTGCCGAAAAACAAATAACGATGGCGCCAGGCAGACCTCTCTGGGGAACGCATTCCATAGATGGGGCGCCACCACAGAGAAAGCCCTCCTCTGGGTACTCACCCTCCTAATATCATTCACAGAGGGTTCCCGGAGAAGGGCATCTGTTGCTAATCTCAAGGGGCGGGAGGGCATATATGGACGCAAGCGTTCCTTTAGATATTACTTTAGATATTTTACTGCTAAGTAAACATGTATCAGATTGCAGTGTTGGTCATTACCAATTCCAGATTTTCACTGGAACTCATGCTTAAAAAAATATAACCAAACAACTATTCATTTTCATATTTTTGTTGGTGCTACATGGTGCAATCTGTACAATTCTTCTCTTCATTTGCAATTTGTAACAGAATGCTTCCCAACAGCAATTTCAGGATACTAATCCACTAAAATCCAAACAATGGGCATGCAGTTTGCACAGCTTGTTACATATGGCAACTGGGATATCCAGGAATGTTAATCAGTACCACTCATTGCTGGCATGCATTTCCCAAAAGATTACCTCTTTAGCTTTCCTACACTGTAAAATCTATTTTGTTCCATGGTTTTGCGATTAATCTATATCCAGAATAATATAGCGTAAACACCATTTGAAAGCCTGTGTGGTATAGTGGCTAAGAAAGCAGGACTGGGACTCAGGCAATCTGGTTTCTAGTCTCCACTAAGCCACCTGGGTGATTTTGGCCCAGTCAAACTCTCAGGGTTGTTTTTATGAGGATAAGATTGAGATCAGGAGAAGGAGAATGATGTAAGCTGCTTTGAGTTCTTTAAAAGGACAAAGGTGGGATATAATACTAATAAATAAATAATAAATTTGGAAAGGCTGGTGAGTTCAATTTCCTTTAACTAATCTGTGCTCAGTTCAAGACACTTAGGAAGGAACAAAGAACAAAGCTAAGACAAGCTAAGTGTGTTTCTTTAATTCTGCTGTAAGTCTTTAACTGGGTTCACATGACATGAAAACCCACCCGAGTTAACCTGCCACAAAAGGTAGTTGCATTAAACAAACTGAGAAGAGTCATGCCCAACTAAAGCACTGGAGATCTCACCACATATGTGGCAATCTAACCATCATCCCCCTTTGCAAGCCTAGATCTCTCTCATTCTTGTCGTCCCTTGACAGTTCACCTTTTGAGAGCTGTAAGAGAGTGCAAACTAACATAATAACCTTATTTGCAACCTCTCTGGGTCAATATCTATGCTTGGTAACTGTTGCATTTTATTTACCTTTTTCATTTTTATACTACCCAAGAGCTGAGGTTCTCTGGACAGTTAACAAAAGTTTTTGTGTTTTTTTTTAAAAGCACATAATAATTAAGTTAAAACCACATCAGACCAATAGAGGACACTGACAAGGTGAGGTTTTCTATTTTAGACCCTGAATTAACTCCCAAAATCTCACAATTTTTTGCACTTTTTAAAAAATCAGGGTGGCAAAACAGTGACAGCCCTTCCAATTACTTCTTGGGCACTTTGAAGAGGCTGTCATCTTGGATCTCATCTTGGATATTTCAAAACATTTTCTCCTTTAAAACATGGGCGTTCAGATATTACACTGCATCTACTACATGCTCTGTGGGAGAGCTCATTTGCTCAAAACTTCGTTTAGCAATCACTACTAAAATAATGGTTATCACCTGCAAAAGGAGGAACCAGTTCAAATCATTCTGACACAATCTACCACTGAGCTACAACTGCAAAAAGGAAGCACTTGTGAGAAACTTACCAAACTTCTTTCCTTCCTTGGTTGCACCTGTCATTTTAATCTTGACAACTTCAAAGAAATCCCTTATTTCCCTTTCATACAACCGTGATAAATAATCCATATAGTTCTTAAAGAAAAACAAATGCAGAATTAGCTATATGCAAGAAGAGAAAACATTGCTGGTATTGACACAGATATCAAATGCTACCTATCTTCTTCCTGAAGAAACCAGAAACACATAGAAAAGCCTGATTCTTCAAAAGGGAGCTCTGCTGAACTGTCCCAGAAACAAGCATTCTATTTATTTCCAGGGCTATTTTAGGAACAGCTAGCCCTGTTGCACCTGTAGTTAGACTTGCAGGTGCAGGAGAATGAGAAAAGGTACAGCAACAGTATTGGATGTACTACCTACATCAGTTTTACAAGTTAAGGAATTCCTTCCTGTACCATAAAATGAGCTGACAGGTGCAATACCAATAATAAATGCCTATTTTCTTTACCTTACCCATAAGCTATACACTCAGTAATCCCAGCTTTTCAATGACAGAAAAGTGCAAAGTAACTGATAGGCATTAACTTGCAAAGCCTTAGTCTGAAATTAGCACATCATTAGATTGCAAACTCCTCAGAACACTGGGCAACATTACTAGTAACCTAAATTATATTGGACTAGCATTAGTGATCTCTAGCACAACGTCAACAGCATTTGCTGCAATGACATTAGCAGTCATGTTGACTTAAGAGTTTTCCTATCATGCTTAATATCGCAGACATAGTGCTTTCCATTGGTTTGATAAGCCCAGGTTTTGACAAGGTAAATTGCCCTTAATATAAAAACTGCAGGCAGTATCCAAAATCCATGAAGCTGGTTGGCCTATATATAAAACCACACTGGACTGACTTTGCCTACTTCTTTATGTACCTTTGTACTTTGCAGGCATATACAAATATTATTCAAATACATGTATTATGTAGAATAGGTGTGTGTGTGTGTATAGATGCAAAAAGTAATGAACAAATCAAGGGTGCTGCATGTACTTGTTTGGTGTTGAAGCTAAGAGCAAGTACCTCAAAAGGTGATGCAACTGAAAATGCAACCTTGAGTCTAATAGGAAGCAGCAGAGAAAGCATGCAGTGACTGTAATGCATAAACTTTCCTCATGACCCAATCTTGAAAAGTCAAAAAAATGATGAAAGTACAGCACTAGCAGCTCACACACTTGAGAAATATCTCAATTTGCCACCTAAGTTAGCAGAAGAGCAGGTGGCTCACTTTTGCCAAACAACAGCATGTGCCATGACCTATTTCACTTGAAGTCTGAGCCACTCACCTTTGTTAGTCCTTCATATTTCCCATAATCTGTGTTTTTCAACCATTCCATCAGTTTGGCAAAGCGAAGCAAATCTCTATGAAAGGGATGATGGTTTGGCAATGTCAACTCAATGGAGTGCTGAGCAAGAGTGGAACTCTGGTCATGACCCTTGGCAGAAGAAAGCAACACAAGAAAGTTGTGAGCAAACACTGAGGGAGTTCAGACTAGCTGGATAACCTGGGAAACTGACAGATGTTGCCTGACATTTATAAGGTATGTCTTCCAACTTGTCTGTGTTCATTTTTGTACTTGGAAAGTCAAAACATTGTAATATATTTGCTTTTGCAAAACAAAACAATGAAAGGACAGAATAAATGCTGAGCTACACATTATGCATTAAGAATGATTTTTTTGCAACACAATGCATCTTATCCAGAATTGCTTTATCTACTTGAAAATGTCAGGATGGCTCTCCCTAACTTATATTTCACAGCTAAAATATTATCCCTTGGATTAATTTCAGTTTGCACTGTTGGTCATGTACAATTATCATCCATACTATTTATGCAGAACAAAAATTAACCTTTCTATCTTGTGTTTCTACTTTTGATTGAGCCAGATTCTCCAGAATTCTTTTTTTAAACAAGAAAGAGCTTTCAGCAGAAATATTATGTATGCTTTTTTATTTTAATGCAACTCTGGACAAGATGTTAAACACAAAACAATGCCAATTAATAAACATAATTCACATATATTTAAGCCACTCTATTACCCATTCAACCAAGTGACCAAGGAAACACATAACGCTGTACAAGCACAAATAATGCAATGTCTCAATATTGAAATGGAAGCCATTCTTTCCCTCTTCAAGTTAAGTAAATGTTAAATGTGATCAGTGCTAGCACTCACATACAGAACTCAAAGTTACCATGATAATTAGGTGCACTATACAGTAATAGCAAACTCATTCTATGAATCCTTGTGTAATCAAAATGGCAGCATCCACACACAAGAAAAAGGTATCAAAAGACTTGGGGAAACCTCAAGAGTTTGCAGAGGTATCAATCTCTCAATCAATGGATAAATCTCTACGAGGGGAAAAGCCCAAAGAGCTCAGCGAGGACCAAACATGCTCAATGGACACAGAAAGCTGGCTGAATGCTTGAGAGTGGATAGAATAGAATGGAATACCTTTGAAGAGAGGATGACCAGTTGGCATCCTACAGAGACTCACCTAAAATGGCAATGCTTTGTTGTAGGTCCCAATGGTTTTTTATTATATCTAAAAATGCATTTTGGAATAACCCAAATATCATTTAATTTCTAGAGGTACTGAATTAGAGGTATCCATCTGTCCTCCTTCCAACAGTAACTTACTTAAATATAGCAATAAACCTTCAGTCATGCACAAACAAATGCACTTACTACAGCCCCAAAACACTTCACAGTCCATGTTGATTCAACACCTACTTGCCTAGATTATAAATCTTTTAGAAAGCGTATTAATTCACTTATGTGGGAAGCTGCTGGAGTAACAGCAAAGAGAGTTTCTTCTCTCAAGTCATAAGCACTATTTTCTATTTTGCAGAGACAACACTACAGAAAGGAGTTAGGCTTAGCAAGCTTTTGTTTTTAAAGAAGAGGCAGAGAAGATTAAAGCAGCTTGATTCAAACACTGTACTCACAGCAAGTGAAAGATAGTAGGGCCTGCTACTCTCCAGCTTTATAAACTATTTGGAAATAAAATACAGGGATAAAAAAATAAACCTGCTGAGTAGAAACACCCATACAACCCTCTGGACAATGAACTTCCAATGTACAACCCACAAAGCTTCAAAAGAAGGATGACACAGAAATCGAACCAAATATTTCTTTCATAAAAAGAAATCCAACAAAGATCTCAAAATAGCAAGAACAGAAAGGGAATCACCAGAGCAGTTTCTCATTGGGTGGATTTGCCCATAATGCTAAACCACCAGTGTGAACAACCTATGGGGCACCAGGCAGGCAATTAAGTTTGTCATGGGTTTTTCTTCTCACCTTTCTCCTTAGTCTTCCAGCCATCAAAGTACATACCCAGAGTACTTTGTAACAGAATCTATCTTGCCCCTGGCCCATTCTGACTGTTATCCCTTTTTTTTCCCAAGCATTCCCCCCTTCCCCAGAGCCTAAAAAATGCCCAGTTAAAGTCACAATCTTTGAAAAAAAAATGTGTTGTAATTTTACAAGTGGGCTCTGATGACCACCTGCTAGTATAATTCTACCTAGTCAACCTCCTTACATGCTTCAGCTGTCAAAGGGCATGACAAAGTAGAGTAGGCAACATGCAAGGAAGATTAGGTTTTCTTTCAGCTAATTTGCACTCAGTTGCAAAGGACCAGGGGAGGAAATAATGGTAAAGGAAAGGTGGGATCCATTAGCACAAATCAAGAGCTTTGAAAAAGGGTAGGGGAGTTAAAAGATTGAGGGCACCAAAGGGGATTGATGGGTGGGACAATACTGTCTATATGGCAATAAGATTTTCCTAAGCACTAAACTGACCCTTCTCAGTATCCTTGAATATATTTGGAGGCAATGACAGCAGCAAAAGAACATTATTTCACTGCCTTTATTCAATCCCCTCTTTGCTACTCAGTGGTGCTTTCTGGATACAGCTTTTTAAACAGCTCCTTTCATTTGAGCAAAACCTATTTCCAAAGCAGATGTTCTTGGGATGGCAGTATGCCAGCCTCATGGGGTTGTCATTCAGTACAAGGCTTAGCTATCCATGGTTGAACACCACAAATCAAGGCCTCACTGAGGGTGAAGATAAACATAGGAAGCACACAAAGAATGACTACGCAATTCTCTTCAGACCCGTCTTGCTGGATCAGACTGATAAGAGACCAAATGATAAAACTTTAGTCTAACAAAGGCCAGCCCAATGTCATATGAATCTGGTGAGCATGCATAACCCTTGCATAATACACACTTGACAGGTTTGCACAATATCACAATCCCCAAGGAAGGCTTCCTAAGTCAAAATGGTGGCTACACAAACTTACAGATTAAAGGGCCCACCCCAGGCTGTTATGTTGTGCAGTATCTATTAATAAAAAATACTGGCGCGAAAAGTTGCTGCCTTTTGCATATTGTGCCAAAAGAGCCAAGAGCAGGCCTCTCTTGAGCACCATCAATTTGTCTGTTTTGTACAGTCTTCTAAGCTAGCAACCATCTCCACATCTTCTGTCAGTGGTATCATGTTTTATTTTTTTCAACTGTTTGTAATGCAGTCAGATAATTATTTTTATTGGAGCAATTAAACAGATAACAAATAAAGAAACAAACTGAAGTGGTGGAAGTAGTCTTCCCCAAGCTGTTTCCCATGGCAGTTCTCTCAGGTCTACCTAGCTATCATGCCACAATGGAGTATGGGGATTTTGCTGAATGGGTAGGCTCTAGGGCAGAGGGCTTGAAAGGAAGGAAATTGACACATTTGAAACAAGGTGCTGGAGGAGAGTTTTGTGAATACAGTGGACCAACAGAAAGGCAAACAAGTGAGTCCTAGATCAGATCAAACCAGAACCTTCCCTAGAAGGAAAAAATGACAAAACTGCCATACTTTGGGCACATTGTAAGAAGGCAAAACTCCCTGGAGATGGCAATCAAGCTAGGACAATTCGAAGGCAGAAGAAGAAAATAAATATACAGTCTTGAATTTACAATAGCTGAGCAGGGCTGTCATGGATAGGGCCTTTTGAGGCCTTTCATACATATGGTCGCCATAAGTCAGAGACAATTTGACAGCGTGTAACAACAAACAACTGAGCAAGATGAGGAAGAGAGGGATCCATGAGCAAAGCTTCACTCAGGAAGCTGCATCTGTCAAACATTCAGGAATCCCTTTGCTCCACAGCTTCCCTATTCAACTGGTACCCCCAGTCCTTTGGGTAGCATTTGGGGACAGGAGGGCTGAGGGGCTGCCACAGGGAAGGTGGATAGGGATGACCACTTCAGTCAGCCCAGCTGCTGTATCTGGATACAATAACCAAAAGCCCTAATAACCAAAATGAGCCATCAATTGAGAAAGCAGCGATCCAAAGAAAAGGAGCAAAAAATACCTGCTGAACAAATACATTGTTGAGATGACTGGCCAGTCTCCGTGCAAACAGCTCCCGCAGTTCGCTAAAGCGCTGCTGCTGTTGCCGGACAGCATCGAGCTTCTCATGTCCTACAAACCATAGAAATGAAATGAGACCGTTTCAGTAAGAAGGGATTTTGGAAAGAGAAAAGGGGGCTGGAAGTAATCAGAATACTCCAAGTGGAGAGATACAACAATATTAATGGTATTTTGCTTTACTTACCTGGCTGAAGAGCCACGTTCATACACTGTAAAAGAGCATCTGCTGCGTTGGTGCAGGCCTCAATGCCCCGGGAGGATGAAAGGTCTCCTTCCTGAAGTGCCTTGATGTGCCCTTTTGCCAAATCCATGTGGTTCTGCCAGAACAAGTATTCACTATGTTAGCCTGAGATCTAAAGCCCTCACTCTTCATGTGTCAGAGGAAGAACCTAAATTATTTGAATATTCCAAAGAAGACCCTCTGAAAAGTAATTTCCATCCATATTATTGTTTCCAGAAATTTTTATAAATGTCTGTAGCTGCTGTTAAATTAGACACTTCCGAATATGTAGCTAAATTAATCTGAGTGTACAAAAGCATTTAAAAGAACACTGAGTGGTGCATGTCTGCAAACAACATCCAGGTCCACTATGATTGTTCCCCTTGGAATTGTAATTCTATTTTATTACAGACATGGACTAGCATAAGCCAATGTGGGCCAACATGACAAGTTAAAGGATATTTTAACCCATTGGAATGACCTCCTTAAAGTCAAGTCACTACAAAGAAGCAGAGCAAGGGCTCCTGAGGAAAAGCAATAAGGCAAACTGGATATTGTATGTGTGCCTAACGCTGCTTTCAGAGATCCACAGTCCAATTTAGAAAGACTACCAAGTATGTTAAGTGCCCATCCGCATGTATACACACACTCACAAAGCTCACACCAATGCTACAGGAACCAGAACAATAAAAACACAATGAATACAAAATTAGAGTAGTATGAATCATTAAGCTGTGCAACACTTCTAGAAAACCAATAATTTCAGTAGAATTTCCAATACATCTTTAATTGGGACTGTCTTTCATGCTTTTGTAGCCTCAAAGCTAGACCTCCACAATATGTTTGATTGAGGTTCGTTCAGATGAATATTTGGAAGCTTCAAAAGATGCAATATGCAGTAGCACTCCAGTGCTTCCATTGCTTCACTCTTGTCTGAAGAGTACTCAAGATGCTGCGGTTTTGTAGCTCAAGTTACAAACTGACTTGAGATCTACACATTTAAGAATCTTAAAGTATGGCTGTATGGCCCACCATGACCTCTACAACTAACTCTGACTGTCTGCCTAACAATTCAGTCTATAAGCCCAGAACTTCTGCAGGGCACGAAATTGAGGAAGGCTGTTTTAACTTGCAGGTAGCGATTAACAATTAATAACAAAACCTACCAGACATGTCAAGGCCCTTGGGCACACCTAAAGTAGTTCTTGAATACTGACAGACACATCTGAACAACTAAACTTATGCCATTAATATAACTGCAGTGTAGTCTTTACTTTTTCACCTATTGTATTGCACCCTACGTTTTGGTGTGGGTGGACTAAGTATTTGGATGAAAATTCATAAATACTTCACGTGCTTACAACAAGGAACTCTATCTCTGACAGCAGCTTCAGATTGTTAGTGTTGCTAAGATGAATCAGATGGTTGCTTTCCGAGATCTGATCCATTTGCTCTTTTACGCTTTGCAGCATTTCCTCGTAACTGCTCAGTTTCATTTCAATTTGGTCCACTTCTTTCAGTGCCTCATCCAGGAGCTTCATCAGAATGTTCACCTGCTTCTCAGAGGCCATGATTGATTGAATGTTTGCCTACAAAGCAAATCATGTAAGTTAGTTAAAAATAAGACACTAAGTAACATATACATTCTAATCTTTAGTCAAGAATGTATTTATTTAGGTATTTATTCAGTAAACTTCTATGCTGCCCCATTCGCCGAAGCCTCGGGGCAGCTTACAACCATTTATTCCAGGGAAATCTGATATTTGCTAAATAAAGCAAGGCACTATCTTGGAACACAGCTGATTAGCAAAACCTTCTGCTAAAGAATTATTATAGCAGCACTAACTTACAGCCTGGTAAGTAGTATGAGGCAGGAGGAAATATGGTGGAATCAGTAATTAACTCTCCCAGTTCAAAACCAAGCCAAAACATTCTCTCAGATTTGCTCTTGATTGCAATAGGCTTGGCACCAGCCCTATTTATCATCATCCACTTATTTCCCACTTAAAAGGACAGGCAGGCAATGGGGCTTTATGTCCAAGGAAGCTGATGTAGTAGCATAAGAATTCAGGACTCCTGGGAAACAACAAGGTGAGCATGCTCCCTTCACCTACCAGATAGGTTCCAAGAAAAAGGAAGGTGATGATGCTAGGGCTTAAAATGGATGCAACAGCTGCTGAACTCTTGAGATTTTTGGGACTGTATTTTTTACTTACCTGCTTACAAACACTATTTCTACCCTGTCCTCAAATGTACCAGGATGGCTTACAATATAATAGCGTAGGCTGTACGGGGGCCTACAGTTTGGAACAGACTTGAAAATGATAGAATTTTCTTTGAGATATATTTGGAAAATAATTTAAGCCAAATAAATTCAGAATTGGAGGTAAGTGACCATATAAATACAGCTAGTCACACAGTCCTGCTACACTACCCAACTCTAAGTATACGTTTTTATAACAGATAAGAAGCTGCCTTATACTGAGGTCTAAGTCCCTGTTTGAACGCTATTTTAACAACAGGACTTCCAGGCACAGACTTCACAGCTTTGCGTCCAAGTGAAGTATTTTAAAAGCTCATACTAGTAATTTCTAGATAGCATTACTTTATTTCCCCCTTAATAGTATTTATTAAGAGCTGTATTAATGCAGTTGAGGATTCCTAAACCCTTGATTTATAAAGTGGCTCACTCCCTGTGACAGCACTAGAAGTAACTTAAAAGCAGCATATTCTGATTTCAGCAACATTACTCTCCTTAAACATATGTAGAAATGTTGGCTAATTTAAACCACATGGACTATCTTTAACTATCAATGCTGAATGAAAGTAGTACAACTTGATGGATGAAGCACTAAATTAGTGGTGACTGATTTCTTTGGCAAGTGTGCCAGATGTTAAATTTAAAGAAGCGGTTTTATCACGCCAGTGCACAGTGTGGTACATATGCCAACCTCTGCTGTAGGGCTTTAGTGTGCTTCTATCTATTTATTAGATTTCTATCCCAACTTTTCCCCATATAAACTCAAAGCAGCTTATATCATTCTCCTCCTCCTGCTCTCAATCTTATTCTCACAAGAACCCTGTGAGATTGATTGAGCTGAGTGTCTGCGACGGGCTCAAAGTCATCCAGTTGACCGCATGGCCAAGCAGGGACTAGAACCCAGATCGCTCTAGTCCCAGTCCTGTGCTCTTAATCACTACACTACACACTTCTGATATGCTCTGCCAAAAGCAGGAATAACCAACAGCACAGAAGAAAGAAGACAGGTACATGTGACACCTTGATCCCACGCAGTGACCGAATTCTTCAGCCTGTGCTAAGTGCATTGGAAGTCCTCATTGTCATTCTACATCTGGCATTCATGCCAAGCATAGGTCAGCTGTTTATTTAATAAATTAATCTAAATTATTTTGTTTGTGATTCAGAGGACTGGGAAACCAGCCTCATGAGTCTAAGGCAGCACTCCCCAACCTGATATTCTTCAGATGTTTTGGTTCATAAATCCCAGCATTCCTGACAGCTAGCCATGCTCACTTGGCTTGTGGGAGCTGAAGTCTAAAACATTTGGAGGGCACTCAGATAGGGAAGTCTGGCCTAGAGTGGACTTAGGTCAAAATCCTATGCACATTTAAACAGAAATAAATCCTACATCTCTCAGCATTCTCCAGCCATATGTTTCTATTTAGATATGCACAGGTTTGCATCCTTAGATTTGCCATTTTCAGACATGTCAATGCATTTTTGAAACAGAAGACAGTTCCAAAGGCAGTTTGTGGTATGGCACCAAGTAGGGTGTCCAATTTTAGTCCAGCTAAAATTCTACTGAACTAGCAGCAGACAAGCCACTCCTGTGAGCCCAAGCAGGTACATGAGAAGCTGCTTTGCAGTAGCTTAGACTATTGGTCCATCTAGCCCAGTAATGCCTACTTTGATTGGCAGCAGCTCTCCAGAATCTCAGGTTTGGGGTCCTAACCATTTCTTATTTTTTTGCTCAGTATGAAGCTTTCCAAGGTCTGAAACATTGACCTAATCCAGGGGGCTTTCTCAAGAGAGCTTTTGGAGAGAACACTGGATTAATATAAATTGAACACAATATGGACTCTGTTAAGTATAAATGTCAGCCTTACAAACCGTGCTATGCACATGAGTTGAAACTGAAGAGTTCTTACATTGTACACAGGCAAATAACTTTTCAACTACCCTCTCTTTAAGTACACAGTCATGTATTATTGCACAAGAAATCCTTACCCCATCTAGCACTTGCAGCTCCCTGGATAACTTATCAGCAAAGGCTTCTGCATTAGAGATGGCGTACTCACAGCCTTCCATCATTATTTCAATGTCCTGCTCTTCTCTTGCATTTAACTCTTGATATTCATCCAGTGCCTCTTCATCACCTCCTGTCACATGCTGATTCTCTCCACTTGGAACAGATTCTTGAGAGAGGAACAAGAAAATAATATTTGTGGCCATGCAAGATGGGCATGGTACATAATGTCATTTTGACTGATGGGCAACAAAGTCAAGAAAAGAAAAGATAACTTGTCTATATAATGTAAGATTTTTTAAATCAGCAGGACAGGAATGATTAATATTCTCCAGGTTCTTTGGAATATTAAAGTAACTAACATCACAAAAGGTGAAACATTCTGCTTTAATTTTTCAGACCTCTAGTTAGGTACCACAAGAGAGATAATTAGAATTTAAAACTCAGCAAGAAAAAGGAAACAGTTATATTGGAAATCCACTCCTGGAATTATAACCAGCCAAAAAGCTGTATTTGTGTCAGGATCCTACCTCTACATCTTAAAGCAGCAAACCATTGCTGTGGCCAAATGGAACTAACTCTTGTCCATCTCCTTCACTTCCTCAGACAACATCTGAAAATGTTTTTATCACCCAAGTACTTTTAAACGATTCCTTGTATATTTGCTCTTCACTGTTTCTCTTTCCTTACCCTTTTCTGCCTTTGTATAAGAAGAGCTGGTTAGGATTTCTAAACAGAGTTCTTCTTTCTTTTCTTTAAAGAACTAACTGAATGTTATCTGCTGCTTTTTTCCAGTATAGTGCATTTATAGTGCAGTATAGTACTTTGGTCATATCATAAGAAGGCAAGACTCACTGGAAGAGAATAATGCTAAGGAAAGGTGAAGGAAGATGAAAATGAAGATGAGCTATGAGACAGATCAATTCCATAAAGGAAGCCACAGCCTTGAGTTTACAAGTGCTGAGTAGAGCTGTCAGAGGCATTTGGGAGAGCATTCATTCACAAGGTCACCATAAGTTGGAAAGTACTTGATGGGAGATAGCAACAAAAATCATCAGATATGTAAAATTTTAGAATTGTTAGAATAGTATGACTAGTTGAGCCATAAATCTTAGTTCTGGCTGATGTGTATTATCAATGCAAAATTATAAAAACTTTCTCTAGCCAATTCCATTGCAAGGTTTCCCCTTTAGAACATCTACTGTTATACAGCAGTCCCCCAGAAGAGTAGTAACTTCAACAGATTGTCAAATAGCTCCACAAGCCCTGCCCTGCAACTATCTGACACAATCATCAAGGGCTTAGTTCTGAACTGGCAAGCAGAGTTTGGGCTATTCCTCTTGAGACTGTTTGCCAATGCATGCTTTTGCTTAGAGTCAGCCTCCTTCCTTGTTTGATGTGAGCGCATACATATCCCTTTTGGAACAGACACTGCTTTATCAGTGCACTGAGGACTTTTATGTTGTGGTGGCCCCCCGGGTTTGCCCAAAAAGTTTGGGCATTGAGGAGAAAGGAGCACAGGTGGGCCACCAGAATTGGAGTTGTGTTGTTGCTACTACTTCTGCTGCTGCAACAAAGCAAGAAAAAAGAAAACGAAAAAAGGGAGTGGGGAAAGAGAACACTTTGCCACCATGGCTAATAGGGATCCTCCACCCCCAAGCTGGCAACAATCAAGTGAATTGAGTAGCCCATTTTTAAGTTTAAAAAAATTTAAATTTTAAATTTCGTTGGAAATTGATTGAAGCATGCAGTTTTCCTAATACTCGAGATATTCTGCCTCTTCTTCTCTGGAACAGAATTAATATCATGTCAGGAACAGAAAATCCAGCCAAGAGAATCCATGAAAAAGTCTAACTGCATCTGACCTACTCCTCATTTTTGCTACTATGTCCTAATCTAGAGCCATTAAGCTTAACAAACTAAACCCTGTTTTAACTTAAAGAATAATCTAAAGGTCAGTTTTAATTACTGTCAAAAGAATTAAGACTAAATGCCAGACATCAAGATTTTTTCAAAATGAGTTAGTGTATAAAAAAGCGAGCTCAAAGCACAATCCTAAACATGTCTACCCTGATATAAACTCCACTTAATCCACTGGCAATTACTACCAGGTAATTGAGTATAGGATCGCAGCCTAAATTTTTAAACTAGTTTAGGGCCTAGCTATGGCAAATGTAATATATAGTGCATTAGTACAAAAGAAACATTGTAACTTCAGAAATTGCTTAATGGAACATGCTGAAAATGGTCTGGCCAGAGATGTTGAAGGAAATCTTGCATTTGGAGAAAACTATAATGCTCCAATGATTTCTCAATAAGAAATCAACCATTTATTCAATTATTGGTAGAAACTTCAGAAACATTTTCAGTTCCAAGAGGAAAAAAAAAAGTTAAGTCAATACTTCAAAAGGCAGATTTTGACAAATGCAGGTAAAAAGTGACATCGGGTACTCATTTTTTTGCTTCCACAATAGCTGTCTGTGAATGTAGACAGTCCAACTTGTAGCATTAAGGTTTCAACAAGCTTAGGTTTAAAATCTCTCAATATTTTCACCTACATTTTCAGTATATTCCCAACTGACCTGAGAAATGTGGTTTGTTTAACAAAGCAAAAGTAAATGAATTAGTTACACAGAAGAAGGAAAATGGAAAGAAAAGGTGTTACGCACCTTCAGCAACTTTAGGTAGTTCTGGAGAATTAAAAGTATGAGAAAAGCAGAGGAAAGGAAGCACAGAATATTAGCCAAGCAGTGAATGAACATAGATATTTTGTTTTAAACAGCAACAAAGTTTTAGTGTTTGAAACATTATGAGAACTTTTAAGTAGCCTACAAAGCAGATTTCATCACACACATGCAGCATCTAGAATGTTCATAATTTACTACCATGTTTAAAAACATATCAACATGCAAGTTTGACAATATTAGCAGCAGTTTGAGACACCTCAGTATTATAAGCTTGTATGGTGTTGTTATTCTGAAAATGAACAGGTTAGACCTGCCAATTGATCTGATAAGTTATTAAATTCAAATTTAACTTTTATCAAAAACCATCCAGATTGCAAAATTTTCTCAGTTAAAGATATTAACATCTTGATCCTAAAACTTACACCTTGGGTTGATTTCAATGGAATTTCCAAAAAAGTGGATCATGGCTTAATTCTATATGGTAGCTATCTTTCTGGCTCATATTACTCCTAGTTTGTGTTTACTTCTCATTCATACTACTCCACAGTAATCCGATTTCAATGTCATTTGCATTGGCTGCCTGATAGTTTTCAGGACCAATTCAAGGTGCTGGTGTTGGCCTTGGAATATGGCTGAAGATTACATTATCTGAAGGATTACCAAGAACCTTATGAGCCTATTGAAGGGCCAAGATCAGTATTTTTTAATTCAATATTTAAATTCAAATATTTAAACAAACTTTTAAATAAATACAGCTCCATCCTTAAATACATGAGGCATGATCTAGTAAAACAACTATGTAACTAGGACTTCCTTCAGCTACAAAGGAAAAAGTATTTTTACAATCTCACAGAGGTCTCTCTGTTGCAAACAAACAAACCCTACTCAGAAGCTACAGTGTATTACTGCTGTTTGATTATTTCCACGCTGAAAATCAGAAAACACAGGAAGCGTCAGAGCATGTGTAGCACACGCATTTACCATGCACAAGGTCCTACTTTCTATTCCTGGTATAGCCACCTAGGGGTCAGAGAGATTGCTTGAAAAGTTCTGCAGAGCCAGGGCTAGTCAATGTGGAGCAGGAATGTGCAGACGTCAGGCTTGTGCAATCTACCTCATTCTTTTTACTAAAGTCCCATGGTCCACCAAATGGAGTTGGGATGGGGCACAGTGGCATCAATTACCTGTTACATCTCCTAAACCATGCACCATATATTCAACTACAAACCTACATTTTAGTTACAGCAGATCAAGGATGCTAACGCAAAGAATCAAAGTGGCCAGCATAATGCACAAAAGTCTGGTCAAGGGGAACATATTAATATCCATACTGTACATGGTAAAAAGTGACACGGTCAAGAAATAAGCAATTTTGGCACCAGATCAGCCATGCAGATATTTTCTATAAACCGTCAATTTCACCTATTATTGTTTAGTTACTGGGAATCAGAAGCCCTTGCTGATTTATACCAGTAGATCCCAATCTACCTTCCACTCATTCCTGGTACAGAAAGTACTAAGCAAGATGCAGCAATGATCACTCTGTATAAGGCAATGTTTAATGTATGTCAATAGAACATGAGCTCTTACACTGGTTATCACTTGCCTGAGGGCATGATTTACTGTACTGATTATTATCTTTCAAGCCACAAGCAGCCTGAGCTCACCTAATTGCCAGCATCACT
Source organism: Varanus komodoensis (assembly GCF_004798865.1). NCBI lineage: Eukaryota > Metazoa > Chordata > Lepidosauria > Squamata > Varanidae > Varanus > Varanus komodoensis. Next base: position 24,701,320 of record NW_025336598.1, on the reverse strand, counting down.
TCTCCAGGTGTAGGGCAAACAGTATACACAAAGACTATATATACACACAAAGAAATACAGACAAGTCTTTGTTCTAATAGTTCATTTCTTCATAACTTCTAACCTGCTGCTATCTAAACTGGCAAGAATCATTCCAACCAACTGTTATTTGTGGGGAAGAATTCCCCACTTTTCTAAGGTGATAAAAGCCTGTTTTGGATGGTTTCATAGACAACTGTACATGCCATGACATTTACTACATGGATTTGCTTATATAAGAAAAATATAATTTTTAAAATCTTGTATAAACAGTGTGATCTTGGATTGTGTAGTACAAATACAATCAAATTCGAACCTGGTTCACCACATGACTTTGGGCCAGTCACCTAGTATTAACTACTTCAACCACCCAAAAAATGTGGGGAAGGGAGCTTAAATCATCCCAAACTCAGTGAAGAATAAGCAGGTATACATGTATTAAATACAATTTAAAAAATAAAATAAAAAGAGTGGAGCCCACCTTGAATTTCCACTTCGATGATAATTGGGTTATGACTTTTAAAAGTTCATTAAAAGCAGAGAGCAATGGTTTTGGATCACAACTATCATGTGAAAGTAAGACCCATTGAAATCATTCTGTGTAATGAATTTAGGATCAGGATGAAAGATACCAGAACCCCAAAGGAAACATTTACTTACTTTAGATGCAAGAATGAAGGTAATATAAACAATACGAATCTTTTACATGTTGAATAAATATTTAAAATATAATGTAGCATTACAAAAAAGAAACCTAAAAGTTATACCTTCCAGAAGCTGAGAACTAACATTTATGAAGTCAATCTTCTTTCTGATATACCGCTGATTAAGTTTCCAAATACATGAAATAAAGGTGTTCTTTTCTGCTACACTGCTAGCAACCCATTTGTATACCTTGTCAAAATGTAGATCAAACTCAGGACTTTCCTGGAAAACATGTACAAATCATAATATGCTTTTAATATAATACACTTTAAACACCAAATATTATATAGAAATATGGGCTATTTAGCTAGTTATAAAGCACCAAGAGCATGCCAGATGCTGCCTGCAAAAGCACAGAAGTGGCACAATCTCCACCAATGTTTAATATTTCCATAAAAAATTAATAAAGGATTTATTATTACACTTGTCTATCTGGAATTCAAAGAGACTGTTCATAAGAAATACAAACATTGTAATATTCATGAGAAAAATTCTGAGTAATGTTTGGTTTAACATCACATCAACATTTTTGTTTAGTAAGTGGAAGAAAAAGAAACTAACCCTTTTGGACTAGCACTGCATTCACCCTCCAAAGGAGGCTATTCTCTGAAAAAGTTCCATATGCAGGCTTATCATATGCGCATCTTACTCAGAAGTCTCAGGACTGACTTTCAGTAAGTGAACACAGGTTCACTGGTCACAGATAATAAACATCCCCAAGTCATGAAGATACAGTCAAACTAAAGTTGCATTCAGTGACTTTGCATAGTGACGATTTGCAGTACAGATTATAATTACAACATACTTTGATAGCATCCTTGGCATCAACAACAGCAAGATCTCGAAGCACCCAGGCAGTCTGCCTCTTGTAGAAATCGCCCTTATCAGATTTTTTCACCTTTACCACATTCACCTGCACTGGGCGTTCAGTTGTCACTGTTGAGTACAGCACATAATTAAACTCACTGTTGAGTACAGCACATAAAGATAACCATCAGCTCTAAAACAGATAATTGCCCCTGCTTAACTTACAGGAAAATATAACACTAAGAAATAAATCGAAACACAACCTATATTCAAAATGGTTTATAATATAGGTAGCAAGGATGTCATCACTACGAATGCCTCAAATATGGGTCTCCCCAAGGTGTCTCTAGTTGGTTTTAATTTGGGAAGTAGGAGGAAAGAAGCTGAGGTGCTGCCAGGATACTTCATGCCTCAGGGGCTGGTCTCCTTCCTTCCTAACACTTTGGATGCCACCTAAACCCCTTCTTGGAGTTCACTGCTACAACCTCAGAGAAGCAGCTCATGCTGTTCTTTCCACACCAGCTACATGTAGAGAGATCCAAGAGCAGATCCAAAGCCGGCACTTTTTTCTTAACTTCTTCATTTCAGTGAATCTGAAAAATCCAGTGGATTTCTAGATGTTGAATAGGAGCCCCAGGATTACTGGTAATTGCTTACACTACACAGGAAAAGTTGCATAAGTTTAAAATAAAACAAGCATAACTCTAAATTCCCATTGTACATCACAGACAGTAGAACTAGAGAAAATGTTTGCAGATGTTTCCAGAACATGCATACCTGTTGCACACAAAAAGCAGTTTCTCTTCTTTTTTCCTGCTTTGCAAACATTAACAATGCTTAATAAGCGTTCATCATTTGGAGTAAAAATATCTCTCTGTAAGGCATGCTTGATTGCTGTCATTTTCTCTGTGCTGCAAAATATGGATAATGCTCAATAGCTCTACATTCAATTACATTTTCTCAGCAGGCAAACATTCTATTTGTTCAGTTCCTCAAGGACACTCTAGTTTTCTACAAAGTCAGATGTAATAGCCCACTGAAAAAAATACAATAAAATTTGATTAACTAGAAAAAGCAAAGGAATTAGTTATGTGTGCCAGATTCAGTTCTCAGTACTGCAACATGTAATATTCAAAGAAAGCATAAATCCTAAGCATAAAGTATAACTATGCAAATACCAAATGCTTACAGAAATACCAGTAAAGGATTTTCATTTTTTTAAAAAAAAATTAAATATTGTCTTTTCTATGTTTTTAACTGCAGCCAGTGTGGATCGAGAATTTATTTATGTTATATTTTATGTAAGCCGTCCTGAGGCTTTTATTTATTCATTTATTTATTATTTATTTAAAACATTTCTATGCTGCCCCATCACAACAAAGCCTCGGGGCAGCTCACAACACATAAATAACAGGACAGGACAGCATATAAATATCTTAAATAAATAAATCCAAAGCAGAAATCTGAAATGTCAGCAAATAACAACAGAATAGCATACTGAATATCATGTACTTGTTCATGCTGGACTTTGAATAGGGTTTAATTCATGATCTGGCTGAAATCAAAGATAAACAATAATTTAAAAAATGGTAACTAGACAGCTGAAACAGGCCCAATACAACATCATATATACTGTACTCACAAAGAGTTATATAATTCCCCTGGTATATAAAACACATCCAGATTACCAAGTTAAATAATCATAAAGGAGATAATGGCCACAGAACTACATGTTCATTTTAAACGTGAAAACTTGTTCCACCTAAATAAAACCAAAGCAAACGAAAGAGCAAGATTAAAATTTGTAGAGAGGATTTAAAAATAACAAGGCAGCTGTAGATGATTTACAAACCGATTCTATACATGTCTACTCAGAAGTCCCACTAACTTCAGTGTGGCTTACTCCCTGACAAATGGATTCAGGATTGTTGTTTCTATTATTCAAGTTACAAAACTGCAACTTAAAGCACAAATGGGTGCATCAAAGCTGCAGCATCTGAGGACTAGATTGCTATCCCTTCTGGGGTAAGGCACAATTATAACAGGACTGTTCAAATAAGTTCATACACAGCTCAACTATTTGTACTGAATTCTTGTAGTGTGATTTTACCGGGTTGTTGAAAAATTGCCAGTCATGTATTTTTGCTTTTTTTAAAGATCGCGTTTCATTTCCGGTTTATGATTTTTGTTTGAATGAGACAATGCTTAAAGAAGGAAGAAGCAAAGGGGTGCATATGTTGTTTTCCGGTGAGAAATTTTGGACGCACTGCTGTCCATTTTCAGACAGCAAAAGGACCCAGCAAAAGGACCCACAAAGTCCACCAGATGTAGGACTTTCTTCTGCCTAAACACGAACACAATTGCACCCTCAGAAACGGGATTCTGGCCCCGGGCCTCTATGGTCCCACTCATCTGGAAGGCTCCCGGTCGCGGAAGGCTGATATACAGTGTGAGATGAAGGCGTGGCTGTGGGATGTCCAGGATAGCAGGGGAAACATTATTGGGATGGCCACAAGCACTGCCCGAGCCCAGCGGGCTCTCCCCAGGCAAGCGCCCCCAGTGTCGAGAGCGATTTCCCCCTCCTTACCCCGCACGCTGGGCTTGGCGGAGGTCTCTTCCCGACCTAGTCCTCTAAAGCCAGCGGTGGTTAAAGACCCGCCTTCTCTGTCTCCAACAACACTTCCTGCTTCTGCCACATGACACTACCGGAAGTACGTAAGACTCGTTCTCAGCGTTCTATGGACGATCCGCGCGCACCATAAAGACTGAGGTGAGGAAAATCTATAGAGATAGAAACTAGTAGAGTGACACACAGCCTAACCGGCTTTTTCATTTTCGCGAGAATTTTTCCTGTCGCTGCACTTTTTACATGTTTAAAAGCGAGCAACGTATTCGCGCGCGCACCGCACGACCAAACATTTCTCACGCGAAGTAAGACCTGACTTAGAAAGATCGCGAACGTCTAGTTTTCTCTTTTATGCAAGCGCCAATCGTAACTACGATGAACCGCTCGAATTGAGCCTCCCATTGAGATCAACGGGAAGCTGTCATGGTCTGGAAAACAGATATTTAAATAGCGTCCAGGGCCGACCTAAAAGTTTTCTGCTCAGACACTGACAGCTGTAAAGTGGAAAATAGATCCAGCATGGGACGGAGGATTGGGGAAGAGGGTAGGTTTGGGAAGCAGGGAAAAGGCGGAGAGTCAAGCATGGCATTGGCTTTGCTCTTTCCAGACAAGGGGAGTGGCAAAAATCAGGGCACTAGTACAAGGGTTGGACACGCCCCCACCGCATGTGTTGAACTGCAATTCCCATCAGCATAGCCAATACTAAGGTATGATAGAGTTGCATTTCATTGACGTCTGGAGGGGTCACCGTTTAAAGCCGGCAAGCCCTCTTGGGGAAAGAAAAGGACTGGTGTAGCTTGAATAATTGAATCAATGTTTACTATATTTTTTCCTGTTGTGTTGGAAGTTACTATATGTTATCTCCCATGGAAGTGAGCCAGGAGGCAGAGTAGGTACTTTAAAATAATTTAGGTCACAGAAAAGGGTATCCTTGCTGCACGTTGCTACGCAAATCTAGAAAAATGAAGCAACAAAGACGGGACTGGACGGGACACTGCTTTAGGAATAAACCCTGCACAAAATGAAAAAATAGCCTTTCAGCGTGAGGCTGGCTGATCCTGTGTGGCCTGCACCGTTGATCCCTCTTCAGTGGCAGATTGTTTCCCCCCAAACTCTGGCTTTCTTTTCCAATCAAACTTTTCATGGTTCCCGAGTGTGCTCCGTCCTTGTAAAGTGTAGGGTTGGAGGGCTTTGACTCCTTAATATTCCTTCTCTTATTGTATTTGTAGGGGAATTCTGCAAAATGTGGAGTTTATTTACATACATATTGTTTGCAGTTTTAAATCACCCAATAGCACTCGTTAAAGGACATAAGAGGTGGGAATGAGGCCTTCCTGGCTGGTGTGTACGTGTGTGATTCAATGCCCCTCCTAATCCATCCCCTTAGAAGAGAGCCAGCACTGCAGTGCTGGATCTAAGAGCACCCCCAACTATGAACCTGCTCTTTTAAGAGGAGTGCAGATTGCTATTCAACTGACAGATGTGCCACTGAACTGGGTGTCATCTGCAAAGTGGTGTCACTTCAGCCCACATCCCCAGATAACCTCTCCCAGTGTTTTCAGACAGATGGTGAAAAGCATGGGGAATAACAGAGCCCTAAGGAAGACCTTAGCACAATTGCTATGGCGCAAAGCAATAATAACCCAGCACTACTCCTGGAAACAACCTTCTAAATAGGTTCAGAACTATTGCAATGCAGTGCCCCCATATCCCAATTCAGCCTGTCCAGGAGAGTACAGTAGTCAATGGTATCAAAAGACACTGAGAGGTCCAAAAAAACCCATGCTCTTTAACAGCTACATGAAACCACAGGGAGAGGTCATCTGGAGGTTTGGGCTGTGGACTCAACATTTACATCTAATCCAGGTGAGGCAGTGGCTGTCCTGAACCGGTGCCTGGCCGAAGTAATGGAAATTGAAATCCCCCAGGAACAGCATATCTGTATATTGCTTAGAAAAGAATGGCAAGGAATAATTACAACTGGCTGTTTAATTCATGTTGTTTAAAGTCTTAATAAAAGGACTTTCTGTTTCACTGATCAGTATGTCCTCATGCTATCTAAATATAAGATTGACAGTTATAAGGGTCTATCTCAAGTATGACACAGTATTTTTTTTCTTTTTGTGTAGCAGGGTGTAAGTCCTGTGGTATCATGAAGACTAACAAACATAATGTGGCGAGGGTTCATGTAAAAAGTTGCTTGAAATGGACATTCACTTGAATCCAGGCAGTCCCTGGGTTACAAATGTCCAAGTTAAGAACAACCCGTACTTGCAAATGAACTGCCATAAAATGTGTTAATTTTAAAAATTCACTGCAGAAAATCATCACCACTACAGAGAGAGGGGCAAAAGAGGAGAGAGAGAAGCCTCCAAAGCATGCCCTTTTGCTCTGCCCATCCGGAGAGGGAAAGTTCTCCCAACATTTCACTGGTTCAAAAAGGAGATGGGGAAATGGGGGGTGAGAGATAGCCATAGTTTTTCCATTTTTGGGAGGGTTCTGCACCCAATCCCTGGAAATGTGGAAGGCCAATTGTATGCAATCGGACTTGCATACAAATTCTACTTAAAGCCAGATTTCAATTTTCTCTAGTATGGAACTCATTCATAACCTGGGGACTGCCTGAATTGATAAACATTCACACATGAACACAAATAGCATATAATGCTTAAGTATGCTACAGAGCATTGTGTGAAAATGTCCTTATTTTGACTCAGACTAATATACCATACTGACAAAGGTTTTCAGTTTCAGGCATATTTTGTTAAGAATACAACTTTTACAAGATCATTTACAGTTCCATCATTCATTAACTGTGCAGTGGCAAGTGGAAGTTTAAAGGAGAAGGCCCAGTATGAATACTACATGCATTTAATCACTGAACCATAACATTTCATTGATCAGTTTCACTGCAGAAAAAATGTTCTGTAACATATAATCAAAAAATTCAAACATGACTATATAAGAAGTTTAGTGTTCAGGGCTAACTGGTTGACTAGTTGTAGTCCAAATAGAAATGAACCATTCCCAGCACATTTGTTACTTTTACAGACCAAGCATGTGCAACTTGTAATCTGCTACGCTGAACTGTTCACCAGCTAGACTTTGCATTTTCCAGATGGAATATCCACCCCGTTGTTGCAGTCCCAGGCAGGCAGAGCAAGCAGCTTTGATGAGACATTATCTAGGGATGACAGCTATGTTCAACTTGGTGGGTCTCAAATTATTTACGCCTGCTATAATCAATCCCCTGACCAGGCATGTGCATTGCATTTTAATCCCATGTTTCTGAACTGGGAGTTGGAACCACCAGTGGTCTCAGCCAAGCTTTGGCTGGGTCTCAGTGCTCTGGAATGCCTACTGCTTCCTCACTTGACCGCCCTCTTGGATCAAGCTACATAGGTGCGTGTGGTGCCAGGAGTTGGTTAGAGCAGAAAGCTAATATGAATAATGTTAATAATGATAAAGTAATAATAAACCTCACTTTAAAAACTGAGAATAAAGAGGAATGGGATAAGAGAAGGAAACTGTTATAGTAGGAAGTGAATGTAAAAGCAGCAAGAAACTAGAGGAACTGGCAGCTGGGGAGAGGTACCACTTAACTGTGAAAGGAGGAGGGGAAAAGAAGAGCCAGGAGATAGGTAAGATGAGATTGAAAGGTATATGGAAGAAGAGGAAAAACAGTATTTTAAAAATTCTCTATTAAAAGAGATTCAGAACTTTGTGGGCTTGGTAGGGCACAATGGGAACTTTGACGCAATGACATGGGCACTTGCTTAAAATAACTGCCACAGAGGAGCTTGGTCATTCATGCAAGGGTTGCAGTGGTGGGCATCGCCAGTCACAAAACTCTCGCTTCACAGAAGGCAAACTGAATGGACTATTAGAATAAGTAGCCCAGCTATGAGCCCAGATCAGCAATTTCTTCCCTCAAAGGGGTGGTGGAGTCGTTATCTTCAAAGCCACTGTCTGTATTTCATGTGAACAAGCTACATTACGGCATATCCTGCTGAAATGAAAGAGCTGAGGCAAGGTTTTCAGAAAAGAACGATTTGTTATCAATGTAAAATGATTATTGGCAATCGTTTTACTGATAATGCCAGCTGATAATGTCAAACTCCACCTTTGTTGGTCACCATTTTGTATGGGCCTTATAATATCATTTTGTGACTGATGTGTCTCGGTCATGTCCATTTCTTTCAAGTGGTTCTCCGAGGTAGAAAGTTGGAGAACTCTGTTTTAGGTTGTTCGGAACCCAGAGGTAGAAGAAAAGAAACTTTTCTAATAAATAAATACAAATATGGGACAATGACTAACTTTGGGTTTGCTGCCCCTGCTGTAATGCAATTTATTACATGCACAGTAACAACGAGGATGGTCCTTTTACCTTTAAAGGACCCCCTCATGCCACATTACAATTCGAGCAATTCTTTGGGAGAAACCAAGAAAGTTTGGCTAGTATAAAACCAACCTGCATTTTTATGTAGCCTTTAAGTGAAACCATGTACATGTCTACTCAGAAGTAAGACCCATTCTACCAAATAGTATAAAAGTAAGTCATGTTATACTAATTACTCCCAGAGAGGATAGCAGCACTGACTATGCATTTCATGATGCTGAAGTAAATAGTTAAGGAAATCAATAAGCACATATATATTGTCAACACTATATATTTGAGATAATTATTGTGTTAAAAATGGTAATTGCTATGAAAAATAGAAACCCTGATGGTACTGAATATTGATTTATCTTTCTTAAAATGTTAATTCAAAATTATATCCAAATCTGGAGAATGTAATAACAGTCAGCCTGGCAGAGGGCACAGAGACAGACACAAAAGGTTTGATGCATAGAAGCAGATCTTCATAAGTACCACACAGTCCCCATTGCTGGATGACCAGAGTGCCTCATCATTGATGTAAGTAAAATCAAAGTTCACAATCTTCAAGTCCTTCTGGAGGTACATCTCATTCAATTTATTTAGTGTTCGTGCAAAGGCGTATTTGGATGCACAGCTATAAGCTTCCCAGCTGTAGACTTTCTTGAAATGCATATCAAACCATGGATTATCCTAAAAAGACAGAAAGAATAATTAGTGTTTGTATTACAGGCTCTGAAGCCTTTATTGTGTTGCACTAAATAATCTTGTAACTTTGGTACCTGGTTGTGGCTTAGTAAAAACATCTTATTAATGCACTGTGGCTTTTCCTGAAATCTCATGAGTTATGCCAACAGATGCGGGTTGCTGTTTGGGAACCATCTAACACTACTCAAACTAAAAAGGCACAAGATCTGTGTTACAGGACAATCGATCTTGCAGGGGCTCAGGCTTCAATCAAAGCAGGTATACAAGAAGATCTCTTCTACGGCAAGTAGTGCCTGTCTATACAAATTTTGAATTGGGTGTTGTATAATGAATTCCAAGGTTGTTACAATTGGGTACGTAATAGAATCCTGAATCCTCTGAATTCAGTTATTTGAATCCTCTGTCCATTTTCAACACAAGGTTAGAACGATTGTATGTTTTACAGTCATCTCATCACATGGTGAGAAGGTTACATCATCCAGCAGTGCTAATGTGTTAAACCAGAATTACATGGAGAGTGACAGTATCAACTAGTAGTGGTGTTGGGCAACACTCGGTTTTGGGAGATGTCACCACTGTTAGTGGTGGGTCTGCTATCTGGAGCAGCAAAGATCACACTGGGATATCAAAGTTCCCCACCGACTGATTCAGTTTATATGAAACTAAAAAACCTCCTTATGCAAGCAGACTTAGATTTCAGAAGTATTAAGATGAACACATCACAGAATTGTTAATAGCTGTTACAGGGGGTTCTTAGTCCAGCATGCAGTCCGGCTTCTCGGGATTTACATGTCTTCCTTTCAAAGTTACTGAATTATTTCTTCATGTATTGTTTATTTCTCTGTTTTAAATTTATATTTAATAGTATGCATAAATGTTGGTGTGCATGCATGTGTTTATAAGCCGCTCTTGCAATAAAACTACAAACATTACTAGTCTGTAAAAATGTTTGCTACCTCTGGGAGGCTACAGCGAGAGACAGAGACTCTAGTCTTCTTGCACAGCCTAATACTTTTTATACTGGGCACAGAAGATGGGGCTTTCATCCTCTAGTAGCCAGCTTGGTTTCTATGATGGGCACAGAAGAGGAATGAAACATCCTTCCTTACCTGCATGGAATTCCATGCATCTGCAAGCAATTCCATGTAATCTATGTCTACCAGGCTACTGTTTAAATACAAGCTGATACATTTCAGGCTGCAGAAACAGACCCATTCCTAATATAAAAGAGATTTTAAAGGTTGTAGAAATGGGTTCTGAATCAGATGAAGGGTAAGGGAGCTAGAATCCACAGCTGAAATGCCAAGTCCAAAAACACAAAATCAAGCCAAGCAGCCACTGAGAATCAGACAGTTTCAAATTTTGCAGGAAAATTTAATGAGCACTTATGGAAGCAGGAGGACCTAATATCATTAATTCAAAGATATGCCATCAGGTTAAGTGGGTGGACTAGTTAAGAAACATCAGTAACTCCAAGTGATTGGCCCTGAAGCAGGACCCACCTCGAAGGTTTAGATTACTCTTTCCAATTTAGAAGGGGAAAAAATCATTTTGGAAACAAATCAAGCATGCATGCATTCTTATCTTTATGGCACCTTTCCCAAATGGCCAATATTCCAACTTCGCTTGTTTCATTTGTTATTGAGTACTGCAATTTTCTTCTTTTATACTATAAAGCGTTCTAGCTGGCCAGCTTTATCATAATAAAGCCCTTTAAATAGCTGTTGTCCCTGTCTGCTAGGAAGGAGGGTAGAAGAATGGCTACTTCTTCTGTAGCACTTGCAGCAAAATGTAGTACTTACAGCATCAGCCTCTTTTCCATCAATCATTTCCAAATCATCAAGAAACCATTTTTCAGATATTTCATAGTTCTCATCAAGGCCTGTTCTAAAGTGTTTCACCACAGATATTTGTACTTCTTCACCCTTTGTCACTGCAAGACAAAAATGAATAACCACACCAGTTGTTCATACACATCTACACAAAGCTGGTTTTAAACACACTTTAAAAGTTCTGCTGACATGTCTGGTAGTGGAAATTAGCATTTGGGCTCATTGCTGGGCTTGCTCTAGAAGTACTCACTTCCTCTTGTGCTAACAGTAGCTACCACTGGCACAACACAAACAATGGACATGTAACACTAGCACTGGATACAGCCCATGGTGTCTAGTAATTAGTGATTATGTATTGAGCCATTCTTAGGTTCTCTCATATGAAAATTCTACCACATTAAAGACTTTATCAGATATGATCTGGATAGACACCTTGGACTATCCCTCTTCATGGCTATTTTCATAATCCTTTACTATTATTAAGAGACTTTTCAGTGATCTTTTTGAACTGCTGCATTTGTTGGATCCATTCACTAAAATTTATTAATTAAAGCTTCTTCATAGTCAGGCAGTTGTGCAGCTCATGTCCTTTTTTACGCAATACTAATTGGGAGAGAAAGGGATTGCAGAACAGCTGCATGCAACCATGTGCAAGAAAGCACATTTTATGAAACAAAAGCTTGCAAATCCTTGGGAGAGGAAGACACAGATTTATGCAGAAAAGCATTGAAATTGGTTCTGTGCTAAAGCTGAACAAAACTGAAATGACACAACATTGCTTATCATAATACATCCTAAATCTTTCCAAGTACTCATTTGTTGATGGAATTGGTTTCTGTATGAAACCGTGTATGTGTGTATACTTAACGAATCCTCACCTTTCAAAAATGTTAGTTTCAGAAATAAGTTTCAGAAATAATGTTAGTTGTATCCTGACAACTGTCTGACTCACATAACTCGAAAGTGGTTAATAAGCTATCTGCATGTCAGGCTCATTTCTCTAATTACCCTCAGCAGGTACAGCTTGCTGTTGTGTGGGCAACAAATCACCCAGAAGCCACACTCCATTGATGGTGATTCATTTCTGGGTGGTTTGTTCATATGTAACAATAATCCATGCCCAGCAAGGGTAATTAAAGGGATGGGGTGGCACACATTTGGTATGCATAGAAGTGGTTAATAAGCCACTCTGCCTTATTAATCACCAACAGACATACAAACTGGGCCTGTGCTAGTTTCACTTCAGTGAAACAATTAATCATAGCTGAGGTCCCAGAATGTTCCAAATGAGGTTTGTGTCATGCATTCATCCTGCCTCACTCACCAATTGCGGGCGGGGGGGGGGGAGTACACATGATGATGTTTTCCACTTGTAAGCTTCCTGTCTTCTCTCATTGCTTCTTCCATTTTAAAAAGCATCCACAAAAATCCATTAAGGAGGAAAAGGCAGAATAGCTACACAATGTCTTTTTACTGGTAACATTAGGAAGAACCATCTGGAAACACCTCCAATGATTTCAGTAGGGACTAAGTGCAACTAACAGTCTGGATCCAACTTAGGCAAGGATTGTTTAGCTTTCTCTTCTACAAGTGCAGTTAATTCTAATACCTCAAAGGTCATTCCTAATGGACCATTCCCTCCAATTTTGGGGTGTGCTGGGTTAGCTTCAGCACAGCTATGGGGTTTATGGCTTGGACACAGATTCAAAACAGGAGGATTTAGGATCCAGCCCATTCATGGAAAGCTCAGGCTAGAGAGCTTAGCTCTAGTCCATTGTATTCTGATTGACAGTCAAGGAGGGTGATATTCCCTCATAGCCACAGTTGCAGGAGTCAACCTTCAATGGGACATGTGATTTGCAGCCTGGAAAAGCAGGAACTGTGCAAGACTAAGTGTTCATGAGCTTGGGATGTTACCCGAATTATGATGCCAACTGAAAAGGGAAGAACACACCCTCAGACACAATGCTCATTTTACAGGTCAGAGTCCCATGTCAGGCTAGATCATCAGAAAATAGTGTGTACAAGCCGCTAATCTATAGTTAAACCAGTGCCCAAGCTTTGCTGAGAACATCTTAATTGCTCAAAATACTTTCTTGCCTAGACCTATTATGAATCACGAACTTATGCCTGTCTTCAATCTTGCAACTGCAATAGTTGACGGACTTTGACTCTTTATGAATTCTTTCCTTAGATCTGTATCTTAAACAAAGCAACATGTTGATAGCTTTTGCACAGGTTTTAAGCTATGCCACAAACTCTGGAAAACTTGATCTATGTAACCTGATCTTCTTCTATAGAAAGTTTTGTTGTAATTGGTGAGCTGTGCTGAGTTGACAAGATGTCAGAAAGCTTGGCCTGACAGTGAGCAATTTTTTAAAATGGTGCATTGGGTGGTTTTCCAAGGGAGGGGAGGCTTCCTTTTGTGTGTGGGAAATTTTCCCACACAAATTTATTCACAAAGCACTTGGAATAATATCCAACAATGTGAACAATTTTGCTCATTTATTGCCTTCTCTTCATTATGAAATCATGGAAAGACAGATGAGACTGTCTGAAGAAGGAACACAAGACAGCCATTTGCAGGAAATACCTTCTGTCTTAAATGATGACACTCTATATTAATTTCAATGCAGTTTGACAATATAATGAACCATAGTGCCAGTTCAGCTGAACTTTCTTTTGTTTCTGTATATTGATTATATTTAGTTATATGTTGATTGTGTGATATTATTGTGCCTTAATCATTTATCTTCTAAACTGATCATCTTTTTTTACCCCACGGAATGCCATGTTGATTTTCGATATTGATTTGCATTGGCACAATATTACTAATCTTGCATATAAGCAGGAAATATTTTGATTGCGAGCCATTTCTATGGAACTGTCCGGAGTGCTGATTAAGGTTTATACAGGTTGTCCTATGTCCAAGGAAGACCGTTGAGAGGGCTACCTTTGTTGTGCCTTATGGTCACAGGCTGGCTTTGTCTTTTGATAGATGTATAAGGTATGTTTAAAAAGTACAAGAAACAAAACTGGTCATATGCATTTCCAATTTGGAATCGTAAGTGTGCTAAGAATTGAAGCCTCAGTTGCATGCTAACCATTGGATGCAAGCAAGAAATGTATAAACAAAGAATGCAGTCTCAAGCTGCAGTCTGATGTACTTTTATGTGGAGTAAATGCCATTGAATGTTATGGCATTTACTTCTCAGGAAACATGCATAGAATCACATAGCAAATCTTTTAATGTACAGCGGTACCTTGGCTCATGAACTTAATCCATTCCAGGACTCTGGGTGTGACCCAAACTGGTCATGAGCCAAGTTAAATTTCCCCATAAGGTTCAATGTAAATAAGGTTAATCCATTCTGTAACTATTTTTTAATCAGAAAAATGTGAAGCAGAGTGACAAAGAACAACAAATATCACAGCCATCTCCCCCCTAGCCCGAGCACAAGCGTGGCCATCTCCCCGCCCCGCCCCGCCAGCAGGACCGCGATCCTGCCTGTCATCCCTTCCTGTGCCCATCATCCCGGCGTGCTGAGGGAGGGGGAGGGATGGGCGCAAACGTGGGCACGCTCGGGGTAGTGGGGAGATGGCCACGATCGCGGTTGCCATCCAATGTGGAGTTTGTGACCCGAGTCAATTTTTTAATGAAATTTTTGTTTGTGACTCAATTTGGTCATGAACTGAGGTGTTCGTGAGCCAAGGTGTCACTGTATATCGTATCTGTTTGTCTGTTCCTTGGCCAAGAAAACACTCACTGAGAAGCTCCTAATCAGTAAAATAGTATTGTTTTACTGCCTGCCTGAATGCTTATAATCTTAAAGAAGATAAAAGACATGAGGAAAAATTGGAAGAGGAAATTTTAGCATACTTTCAATAGTGCCAATAAAATGGCCCTGCTTACCCTCTTATTTCCCAGGTGGGAGATAGTCCTATTGGAATAGGCCCTGGTGCTCCCTATGCCACCTTCTATCTCTCTCACTTCTTCCCATGGGGAAGATGAAGGCACTTGGCCCTGCAGGAGCTCTCTACCTGAAACATGCTTTGCACTGGTCTCCTCCTTTCCTAAAGGGCTGTTGATATCAGAGAGTTGGTGTGGGCAGTCTAGTTGGAACAGAACCTGGTGTTCAGACCCTGATTTATTTAGAATGAAGTTTCTCCAATTCCAGTGGGACTTATTTTAAGACATTAACATCATAACAAGTGCCTTTTAGTCAGAATGGTTTCTGAAACAGTTTGCAATTAAAACAAACCACACATTAAAACAATTCACAGCACATTTAAGTATAAATATAAAGCTAAAACCAAGAGATTAAAAAAAATCAATCCTGATAATTTCTGGAAACAGCACAAGAAACAAAACTAAATAAACTAAACAGCAAAAATGCAAACAAGAACCACAACATTCAGCACCTAGAGTCAGGAGCAAAACAGTGGCTCAGACAGCAGGACAACGAAATTAAGGAACAATTAAGGCTGACAGATCTAGGAATTTAAGACCGCTAGCCAAAGTATTTTCATCCCAGAGTACATTTCTGTCCCCCTGCTCACACTGTGTTCTTTTTCAACAACCTGATTTAAGAGAAGAATCATTTTTTAGTTGCTATTATTGCTAGCTAATTAAGATCCAGCAGTATTTGCTGCTCTACAGCAAATCACCATGATATAACTGTAGATCCAAATCAGGCTTCTGCCTATTTTTGCCTAAACCTACCATATTTTTCCATGTATAGGATGATACTTTTTCTTTAAAATATTTACCTAAAAATGGAGGGGCGTCTTACACACGGGGCATGAGAGGAGAATCGCAGTTTTGAAACTGCCTATACCTTATCTCGGCAAACTAGCCTCACAAGTGAAACTTCCAATTCCAGAAACAAGCTAACAGGTTTCATCCAATCATGAGCCTTATGTAACTGACGTCAGCTGATGCTGTGGAGCGCATGTAGCCCAGGGGTCCTCAAACTTTTTCAACAGGGGGCCAGTTGAAAGGCGGCGGCAGCAAGCATGGGCGCACTGGGAGGGGGGGAAGACTGGCGTGATTGTGGGCGCACACACGGGGTGGCAACAGCTTGCTCGAAGATTGGTAAGAAAAGTGGGGGGCATCCTATACATGGGGGTGTCTTATAGATAGAAAAATACAGTAATTGCTGAAGACACCACACCAGCTAGCACAACTGGCCCACTAAGTAATAGTGGTTTTGGCACATGCCTGTGGCCATTCTGAATATATAATCTGAAACTAAAGACAGGTTACGAGTTCTACATGGCCCCGGGTTTGGATGATGTGACTAACCACAGCTTAAGTATTCAAGATGATGCCTGTGGAGCCTTATACAAGCTATGATGAGCTGCAGTGATTGTGTGAACCTGTTCACTGTAAAAAAAAAGGAAGTTTTCACACACAACCTCCAAAAAGAGGAGAGATTGTTATTGATGAATCTCAAATAGAAGATGCTTCCAATGAACTGAGGCTACCACAAACAATGTCCTGCTTCTTGCTAAGGGCAGCCTATCATCCAGAATTAATGATAACTAGAGAATCCTATTTCACATGGAGGAAAACCTTTCCTAATATGGCCAGGATACCTGTCCAGATTAAAGAGGTATAGACAGAGAAAGCTGGTGACTATGTCAGTAGGGCTTCTTACCATTTCAGCTTTTATTCTGAGGTACTTGAAAGTTAGCTTTACTCATCCAGTGGAATTAATTACCAAGTCAGAATAATTACAAATGGTATTTTACATCATGATTCTAAATGCATTAACAAAAGAGCTGCTTTAGGTACAAAGGTTCAGCCATGTCCAATATAATTTTTGACTCCCTGTCCCTCCAACAATCCATTAGGAAGTCTTTCATTTTTTAAAGTGTTTTTTTCTTTGTAACTTTATTATCTGATATTAAACACAGTCTCAAATCCTTAGTTGAGCTGGGCTAGTTTTGTGTGTATTTGGAAACCGGCAATTGTTAAGATAAATGAAATATTCCATTAAAAGTATTTTTGGGAAGAGAAGTTTGCATAACTCCTCTTTGCACCCTTCAATAAGTCAAGCAAATTGATTAGAATTGAACTTCTGTTAAGTAATGCAAGTGTGGGTGTCAGTGCAAATCTTGAATAAGCCAAAGTGAGAAATGTGAATAAGAAAGTGAATTTCAGTGACAGAAAATAGTTCTGAAATTATCTCGTGACTTTTCCAACTTGGGTTTCAGTCATTCTTGACAAGCAGTGCAGCATACAACCACTGGGAATAAGCATAAAATATATACCAAAGATGTTGTCTTGAAGGAGTTCTCAGGTTTTGCGGTCAGCCACTGAAAAGACTGTAAAAGAGTTGTTGGAATGAAGCTAGTAAGAACAAAATATTATCTAGGAATGGACTCCATCAGGACAATCAACTATCAAACAAGTCTTTAACTACAGATAACAATGGAAGTGTTGCCCCAGAATTATCCTACTCCTAATTTTATTCCTTTCTACCACCAACTTCTGTGGATTACAAATGTTTCTCCATCTGTTTTAGGGAAAAAGCTGTCCATGTCTGCATTACCTGGATGCTTTGCACTTAGAATTATTTAGCAACATGAAATGATGCAAACAATGCTTTCTCATATTGCTATTAGTTACATACCATGCACCAAACATATTAGCCAGTAGAGTACACTTTGTCTCAATTTATAGTTAGATGACAAATAAGTCATTTTGCATGGAATTATGAAATAATAATTGTCAAATTCTCAAAATGCCTTAAATATCCATATATAATTTGACTGCTACACTAAGCATTTCATTGAGCAGTCACTTATATTGACAGGTTAGAAAGAAGGGAAATAGGTTTATTATAAGATTCTAGGAAGATATCTCTGTTGAATTATCAGAGTTGTCCAGTTTAATGATTTGATGAGATTTTTGTAATTTATTGAAAACTTATGGTGATAAATTTTTACATTGCAAAGATGCACAATGTTTTGTGTTGACTACTAATCCACAAATCATTAAGGCCCAGAACATTGCATTCCATATTTACTTATATAAAATATAAAAGAAATACCAAACACCTCTACAATGTCTACCAGAACATAAAATCCTACACAAAACAAATAAAATCCACAAACTATTTCTGGGAACTGCTCTATCAGTACATTTGACATAGCAAGAAACCCAAGAAGTCTAGTTTATTAAAGCAGTCATATCTGTGCTCTTTCTGTAGAAAGATATATAATCTAGCTGAATACAGATAAATACAGTCCTGTTACTAAAACAATTAAATCATAAGCATGTCATGTGATTTGGGCTATCTAGAAGCATAGAGTACCTAACAATATAGTTCAGACAATCATGAGCATATTGACTTGAAAATGAATGCTGTAGGGATTACTGCCACAACAATGTGTTTAAAGTTACTGCCAGAAATTGAAGATGTCAGTTTGTCTAGAACAATATTAAACCTATCTCCCTATAGCTCACACAGTAGGAAATAAGCATTTATAGCTAAACACAACTTTGGAATTAAACTGTACTGAATTCCATTGAATTTACTTTTGAGTATGCTGCAAAATTAAATTACTAGGTTTGGGGGGGGGGTGAATTAAATACCTGGACAAAACTAGCCCTTATTCCTAAACACATAGAATTTTGTATGCATCTATTCAGGCACATGCTGTATTGGATTTAGTGGGACTTACTCCAAGTAAGTAGATAGAAGAATGCAGCATAAAAGCCTGATCCTAGATACAGTTAGTTTGAAAAAGATCCATAGAATCCTGTGAGTCTTACTTCCACGGAGATGTACTTAGGTTTGCTGCCTTTTAAAACAATGCCATACCTAAGAAACTGCAAACTCTTAGCCACTACACTACAGCAGATGGATACTTGGAGCCTGGACATAATTAGTCCCTGCCTCATTTACCTGAAGCACAGAGGTAGACGCGATCCTTGCCTGTACATTCAATTTCAATGAACTCGTACAAGCTTTGCCCAAGAGATCGGAATAGCTTCTTGTTGAGGTCTTCCTTCACCAGTGATGACATTGCCTTGGCTTTTGTCACAGTTGATATTGCTGTTTCGTTCCTAGTCCTCTTTCTCCTTGGGTCTCTCCAAGAGTTAAGTTTTGGTTCAGTTACACAGCAATCTGACCACTGCACCCAGCTTCCAACTGTCCAGTTTGCTGGCTAGAGGAGCAGCAGCAGCAGCAGCAGCCCCATTCAGTGCCCAGCCATGCAGAAGAGATTCCTTTACTCTGCCATAGTTTGCTGATGTGATGGAAGATCCTTTCCTGTAGATCTTAGCAACCCCCTGACTATCATAGGTCAGAGGCATCTTTAATACAAAAGCAGCAAGAAAGCCCCATCTGCACTAACTCATTCTGATTGCATTACCCCAGCCAGTTAACAGCTGCCTGGAGGTATTGATTGGGATGATCTTCCATTAAGCATATTACTACTGGCGAAAGAAGAGACAGAAGCAGGAGCTACATCTCCTCACCCGCCCTCATCTGCAATGCCGTTGCTGTTCCTGAACACTTAACTTTTCCCACAAGTCTACGTGCATCACTTCAGAAGCAAAGGAGAGCCAGCCAGTTCTGGCTGCAAAACCACCTGGCAGTCCAGAAAGAGATTCAACACTAAATCCAAGTCTCCACTATCATGCTAGTAGGCAAAAGAGTCATCACCCAGGTTATATATTGTAAAAGCTGATCTTTGACTGTAACCCTTTCTCTCCTAGGATTCCTATACTATAACAACATTGCAAAACATTTTATTTATGTGGAATTGTTCATGTTCTTTACTCCCTTCCTAAGCTCAACACTAATCATTTTCATGTTTCTATGCAGTTTTAATTACCTCACTTACTGTGTTTCCCTCTATATTTTCCATTAGGTTCTACATGACATATCTGCTGCCCTCTTTAACAAGGATGAGCCCTATTAGGGAAAAAAAAATGTCCAAAAGTACTAGGTTGGCAAGCTACCTCTGAGCTGACCTCCTGAACCTTGTAGGTGCTATTTGGATTGGAAAGGACATCTGCATACACTATTGATTTTGAATAATATCTTTAATTCATCTCCTTGCTCATTAGTAGAATTGCTTTCTCTCCTCTCCTCCCTTCTTTCCTCCAGAGACTGTTAGCAGCACATGACCACTTAGGCCATTTTCGCAAGTGATGCTTAAATCAGCTTTGCATTTCCTATGCAATATGAAGTCTGTATCAGTTACAATGCACAATCAATTTAAACTTAACTCTCTTTCACTTTCTATCCTGTACACAAATAGAACATAGAAGATCCAAAGTAATTGTAAGACTTACAATGCTTAGGACTGCACTGTAAGGTGGCTATCCTGAGCAAGTGCTCAGCATCAAATACTTGCACTAAACAACCCTGACTGCCCCTTTTATTTTGAAAAATTGCTTTCAGCATGGGGTAGGTGTCCTAATCCTTTTTTTCACTTGCCAAAACACTCTCATCCAGAGCAGCTGTTCAAGTTAAAAAGGCCCTTTAGCCTTCCATTATATTAATAATGTTTAATTTGGATCTCAGTTGGACTAACTTCTGATGGTAACTTCAGATGTGATGCAAAGCAGAAATGTACCTGACTTATACTTCCTCTCCACTACATCTCATTCAAACCCACGTGCATGTAAATAGGAACAGTTTGCTGCACATATGGGTGGACCCCATCTCTCTTAATTTTCACTATGGAATTTAATGAAGAATGATTGTCTGAATTTTCTTGTTTCCCTATTCTCTCCTTATACCTTTTCCTCTGTTTAGGTACACACAAACACACAGTTTTATCAAGTCCAAATTTTAACCCTCATATTAAACCATTGACACAATTTGAGGAAGAACTCAGTTCAAAATATATTTAAAATATAAACAAATACATAAAACAAATTAAAATATCTTCACTTGTCCCTGGATGTTTCCTTTCAGTCCCATGCTATCAATGCCTTACCATTAACCTTAATAACCAGTTAGCACATTTATTTACATACAAACATTTATAAGCATTTGAGAGGCTTCTTCTTAACTGAAAGGAGCCACTCCCCATCCCTCCAGAATCCCTGTGTTAACAACAACCTGGTCGGGCAACAGGCAGAAATCCAACTGGTGCAGCTTCTCCAACAAAGGAAATGACACCTGTTGAACTTGTAGGTGGAAGATTTTTTAATTAACAGTTGTTGTTCACTATTTAAACATTTAATATACCCAACCAAAACAAAGGGTGGGAGGGGGCAGTGGGTTTTTGAGACAGGTAGGTAAGCGCGAGAAGCAAAACGCCCACCTCGGCAGGTACTCCCTATGCAAAGGGAAGCGAGATGAACGGCCACGCATCAGTGCAAATAGTGCACATGCCGAACAGAAGCCGAAGCAGCCCAGGCGGCCCGACGGGTGGCGACGGCAGCAATTCCCTCCTTCTCCGCCTGTGGCGCGACGTCCCCAGTTCGCCTGTGCTGAGAAGGGTCATCCCTCCCTGCCGGGGAGGGGAAGGGAAGGGAAGGGAAGGGCAGCGCAGAGCCACCTGGCTGTGCACTGTTTCTTTGTATTCTCGGTTACCACAGGAATGAGCTGCTCCTGGCGGGGCTGCGGCTGCCTTTGCTGCTGGAAGGAGCCCGAGCCATGGACGCCTCTGAGCAGGCGGCGGCGGGAGCGCGGCCGAGGCGGCGGCGATTCCGCGAGGCAGCCTCCGCCGTCGCGCATCTCTGCGGACTGGCTTTGCGCGAGAAAAGGTACCGCGCGCGACCTGCTCCGTCCTACCGAAACGCTCTCGTGGTCCTGGCTGCCGGGACGGCGCTCTCTAAGCCAGGCAACTGGGGCGCTTCCGAGGAGACCTTAGCCCTCCCCCCCCCCGTGCCCCATCTGAGAGCCAGTGTGGTGTAGTGGTGAAGAGCATGTGACTGGGACTCAGGCGATCTGGGTTCTAGTCCCCGCTCAGTCATGGAGCCAACTGGGTGACTTTGGGCCAGTCACAGACTCTCAGCCCAACCTACCTCACAGGGTTGTTGTTGTGGGGATAAGATGGAGGAGGAGAAATTATGTAAGCTGCCTTGAGCCCTTTGTAGGAAAAAGGCAGGCTATAAATTGAAAAATAAAATTGAAAATAAATAATATGGCACGTACTACTTTCACCACATTTCTCTCTCTCTTGCAAGGAGGCTAACAATCTGCCTCCCCCTTCTTCTCTCCGTTTTCATCCTCACAACAATCCTGCGAGGTAGGTTAGCTAGGGAGAGGCAGTGACTGGCCCAAAGTCACCCAAGTGATTTTTATGGCCAAGCAGGCACTGGAAACTGGATCTTCCAAATCCAAGCCCAACACTCTCACACTACCCTACACTTATGTGGTGGTGTTTCAGCCTCCTAGCTTGACTTTCAAAGGCCCACCTCATTGAAAGTGCATATAAGACTGGCACTGTACAGTGGGGAATGCACTGTACACATGCTATAGGGAACTTTGTTACTTTCTGGCATGTGTGATGACCCCTTCTCAGGACGATGTCTTTCCTTAGTCCTACAAACCATGAAATTCGTCTCCAGTCTTTCAACGGAAGACTGAAATACTATTGATACAGTGATAGATAGATTTTAAAACGATGTGATCAGAATACTCAGTTCACTTCAGTCCTGTGAGCTGATCTTCATTTGAGCCAAGGCCTAGCCCTGAATTTCAGTAATGGGGTTCAATTCTAGTCATGTGAAGGGGTAACAAATGAGACGAAGTCGCAGCCTTACTGTTACTGAATTTTACATACAGTTCCCATCACATCAGGCTTCCACACAGATTTGAGTTATAGAAATTTGCAGTCCAATGTATGTTTATTTGGAAGTAAGCTCCAGTATGGTCAATGGGCCATACTGCAAGGTGATTGTGTGAAGGATTGTATCTTTAACCTGATGCATAGTTTAGGTTATCCATTTTCTCTTTGGATTTTGAATAATGGTAGGAACGCATGTGCTGAACATTAAATTTGCCTACAACATAACAAATTCAAACACTGGTATACAAGACTATGTGCTACTTTTTGAAGTGGAAGCCCGTGCAGATGACTCTGATGTCTTAGAGGAACAGGAGGATAAAATCAAACAAAGCTCTTTGAATCATAGAACTTTCATAGAGTTGGAAGGGGCCAGGTAGGCCATCGGAGCAGGACACCAATTTACAGCAACCCACTCTGTCGGCTGAACCAATTTTGAATGTCTCTAGTATGGGACAGCCCACAACCTCTCTAGGCAACTGTTCCAGTGTCACATTGCTCTTGACAGGTAATTTTTCCTGATATCTAGGAAACCTTGTTTGTCACAACTTGACTTGATTATTCTGTGTCCTACACTCTGGTATCAGCAAGAAAAGATCTTGACCTTCCTCTTTGTGACACCCTTTGAGATACTTATAGAGGGATATCATGTTCCCTCCTCTTCTCAAGGCTGAACATACCGTGTTCTCTGAGTTTGTCCTCATAGGGCAGTGTTTCCAAACCCTGGATCATTTTGGTTGGCCTCTTCTGGGCCCTTTTTAATTTTTCTGCATCTTTCCTAAATCTTGGTGCCCAGAACTGAACTGAACACAGTATTCCAGATAGGGTCTTACTAGTGAGGAGCATAGGGGAACTACTACTTCTCATGATTTGGAAGTAATGCTTCTATTAATGCATCCCAAAATAGCATTTGCCATTTTGGCAGCTGCATCAAATTGTTGGCTTATACCTAGCCTGTTGTCCACAATCACTCCAAGGGCTTTTTCTTTTTCAGTTCTGTTGAACCATGATTCCTAGGTGGAGGTCTTGGCACTTGTCCTTATTGAATCTCATTCTTTTGGAGGTCCTTCTTCGGAGTCCTCTTTGAAGGAGATTAGGAGACAGGCTACTTGGAGAAGGGCCTTCTCCATGGTGGTGCCCCAGTTGTGGAATATGCTCTCCAGAGAGGTGCTCCTGGTGCTGACACTTTATTCTTTTCAGCACCAGGCTAAACCCTTTTTATTTTCCCATTAAGATCTAATTCTTATTTTAATTGGGCTTTTAATACAGATGTGATGCTGTGCCTTTGTTGTTGGACCATCCTGACACTTTTATGTATAAAAGGTAAAGGTAAAGGTTTCCCCTTGACATTGAGTCCTGTCATGCCTGACTCTAGGGGGCGGTGCTCATCTCTGTTTCCTAGCTGAGGGAGCCAGCGTTTCTCCGCAGACAGTCTCTGTGGTCATGTGGCCGGCATGACTAAACACCAAAGTGCACGGAACGCTGTTACCTGACCACCTAAGTGGTATTTTTTATCTACTTGCATTTGCATGCTTTCGAACTGCAAGCTTGACAGGAGCTGGGATGGAGCAATGGGAACTCACCCCATTGTGCAGATTCGAACTGGTGACCTTTCTATCAATCAGCCCAGCAACACAGCAGTTTAAACCACTGCACCACCTGCATCCCCTTTGATGTATAGGACAAGATATAAAAGTTTTAAATAAATAAATAAATAAATAAATAAATTCTGTTGCTTTCAGCCCAGCATTCAAGTTTATCAAGATCAGCCCAGATCTTCATTCTGTCTTCTAGGGTGTTTGCTATTCCACCCAGTTTTGTATAATCTGCAAACGTGATTATCTTTCCTCGTACTTTCTCATCTCAATCATTAATAAAGATGTGGAAGAGCATGGGGCCCAGGACTGAACCCTGTGGCAAACCACAAGTGACCTTTAGCTGAGAATATTTAATTTTTTTCTTGTGCAGGTACATTGAAAGGAGTCCAGCAGTGCAATGGGCAACATTTCACCTGAAGAGACAAATGAATGTCAGAAATGACCTCTTGTTTAATGTCAGTGATTATTCTAAACAGAAGTTTGTAAGTATTTAAGATATTCTGTAAGTCTTTAATCTCTAAAAGCAAAGGCACTGGATCTTGCCTGATTGCCCTATGCAGCCTCAATTTCCCATCTTTCTTGTGGGTAAAGTAATACAGGTCTATCCACTCAGAGGGCCTTTGGGCTGATGTAGTGGACAATGTCCAAAAACAAACAAACAAACAATGCCCTATAAGTCTGTTGTGAAATCATGGATGTGAATTGTTTGGAAAACCTTAAATGTGCTATACCTTTAGTAATAAAAAATATGCTACAATTTTACTGGACCATTCAGAGTATGCTGTGGTACAGAGCATTGCAATATGACAGGCTGTATAACTGCACATGATTATTTATGTGTTTGATTTGTGTGAAGAATTGTGTTTGATATGTACTAATTGTTACATGTACTAATTGTTCAAATAAAATTATTATTCCTATAGCGTGTGCATTTGGGAAAGAGCAACACTGAACTGTAGTCTTTGTCACTCATGCATAAGGCACTCAGAGAGCCAGTGTGGTGTAGTGGTTAAGAAAGTGGGATTAGGACTTGGGTGATCTGGGTTCTAGTTGCCAGTCGCAGTTTCTCAGCTACAACCTGTCTCACAGCTTTGTTTCTGTGATGGTAAGACTGAAAGGAGGACGAGAATTATGTAAGCTGCCTTGCGTTCCTTGAAAGGGAAAAAAGGTGGGATATAAATGTAATAAATAAATAAAATACTGGGATATAACTACTGTGCTTTCTCATTTAAATAACTGTAAGCTAAAAATGCATCTCCAGGTTTGGCAGCCAGCATGGCTCCCTGATCTTGGATATAGACTGAGATAACTGCTTCAAATCTCAGTTCTGCCAACAGCGAGTCATGAAATTGCAGAGTGGGGTGCTTCTAATTATGGCATGTATCCAAAGAGTCTCTTGCACCACAAGAGTGTACTTTCTGCCCCTGCAGTGTATAACATGTTAGAGTGCTTTGTTCCCTGGGCCTCAGAAATTGCTTTTCTGGGGAGTCAAGAGTCTGTACTAAGAATGAGGGGAGTAAGAATATTCTGTTGTATGAAATTTGTTTATAGCTCTCTAGCTCAAAGTCAATGTATTATAGAAAATACTATTCAGCTTGTACAACAATTTTGTTATTACCAAACTTGTAATTTTAACATTGCAGCTCCTGAAGCCGACCAATTTTATGAACAGAGTCGAGCAGTGCTTTAAAGGCAAAACTAATTTGTTACATGCTCCACAAAAACAAACAAACACCAAACAGATGTATCAGCTGTATCAGAAGCTACATTGAGCACCAGTTTTTGATCATAGTAGTCTCTTCCACTATAATGTTCTATTGAGGCTTGCCAGGCACCTTTTCAACATCAGGCAATTATTGTTTTAGTTCTTCTAAAAATTTGAAAGGTTTTTTAAAAAGTGTATTAAAGTTTATTATTTTTATAGCACAATGCTATGCATGTTTAGGCAGAAAAAGTCCTTCAATTCTGGAAATTGTAGACTGCACCTTAAACATCTTTAAGCTATTCTACATTTAAGGTTAGTCAAACACTGATTGCTTATGGCCAAAAGACTTTGTACAAATTTGACTACTTTCAACAATATGAAAAAACATACCACATTCACTGAAAGGCGTACAGTTGTTTGTGCCACTTTTTATTGGTGATTTTACTGTTCAGTTTTATTATGTATACTCACAAGTATTTTATTTATTTATTTAAAACATTTCTATGCTGCCCCCATCGCAACAAAGCCTCGGGGTGGCTCGCAAAAATACATATAAACATTAATAATAATAATATAATAATTTAAAAGAAAAAAACATTAAAAAACCCCCGGTGCATTCTCGGCTAATTTTAAAATCCTAATTAATTCAATAATTTAGCAATTAAAATAAGTTTTAAATAAAAAGGTCTTAGCCTGGCGCCAAAAAACTATAGTACTCCTTTAGACTTTTATGTTTTCCTTATTATTTAATCTAAGAACAAGTTAAGTACTGTATATAAACTGTATAGAGGGAAAATGTAAACAGTGGACTCAAATAGTAACAGAATACAAAAATGCAGTCAGAAGAAGTGAAGCTAAAAACACAGTAAGCATTTGGAATAGCACTACTGGGTGGTAACACACTCATCCTAGGTTGATGATATCAACACACTTGCGTGAGGAATGTATGTAACTGCAGTAAACATGCATATATTCATGGAACATGTTTTTGAAAAATTAGGTCTCTAAAGTATATTACAGCCTATCTCTAGAAAACAGACACACTAAGCTAAATACAGAGGGGAAAGAGTAACCCATGGCTGCAGTGCACCTCTTTACAGTGTACAAGGTAGGGAAATAGCTAGGCTATAGACACTGATGAAGGAATGAAATAATGTTTATATTTTCTTTGTGTAGCAGAACAAACATTTTGAAAAGCTTAAGCATCTGTTACGTATTTGCCCCAAAGAAAGAAAGCAGCAAGACATATTGCAGGTGAGAAAAAATAAATGCCTCGTACAATCAGTATATGAAACTTTTCAAAGCAATGACATAAAAATGTATGTGTTGAATTTATTATATTTGCAACAATTCATGTTTTTATTGAAAATTTTGGCCTCAGTCCTTTAGACTAATTTCAGAATCAGCAAACTAATTTCAGTATCAATTCCTCACTCAACTTGTTTGTACGTTTGTTTTTGTTGACTAACTTGTTTCTAAAAGTTCTATTTCATTTTGTCAACTATCCTAAGATAATTGATAGCAATTTTAATATATAAAAGTTCTTGCAATGTTAGTTATTTATTAGAGTATGGACATATCCCAAGACAAGACACATGCTGAAGTTTTTATCTTTTGTGTGTATAAGGCATATCTAACAAGTAATCCATACTAAGAAAACTATCTGCTTGATAGGACGTTTGTATTTAAACAAGAACCTTTATGTAGAATAGTTTCTTAAAGAAGATAGGAATGGCAAATTTAACACCGTGGAAACACAGTTCAACCATGGATTTTATGTTTAAGTAAATGTGCTTACCACACAAACAATATACTTGGAACCTAAAATCAGCAGAGCTGACTTCCAGTTAGGATTTTGGTATCATTTGGAGAACTTATTGTTATATGAGGAGCACTGAAATGTATTTTTTCCTGTTTTTCTTCCCCTTCCTTCCTTCCTTCCTTCCTCCTCCTCCTCCTCCGAGACATGTAAGAGGTGCTTTTTAATCATAAGTGACTTGTAGTCAATGCTCTCACAAAGGCCACTTTTCTGATGCAAGCAGCTATGGATAACAGTCAAACAGTAGTGTAATGGATATAGATATTTATATAGGGCCAGATATTTCCTGTTCGTTCACTTTCTGTATCTAGTTACCTACTAAGAAAGCACTGTTGCTTCTTCATCCTTAAATATGCTGTGTAATCATCCTTCATATTCTAATGTATGAAGAAACCTTTACTTCATTTTGTTAGCTATGCGTAAAATAAACAGGCTTTTAGAATTCAAAGATTTTTTTTGTTAGTGCTTCAATTTAAAATCTTTATTGTAAACACAAGTCTCATTGTAAGCTATTTGACAAATATTGACAAAACTTTCTTTTTAATATTGCATCATGAGGTGTTACTTTTTATATTATGCCAGTAACCAACAAGCTAAGGAATTCTTTTGTATCATATTGTATACCAGAGATGTATTTGGCTCAATAAACATATGCTATATAAATATTTCCTGAAACCATTAGCAAGTTTAACAAAGTAAAACCAACCGTCAATTGACAGTTGCTTTTGCTAATACAGTTACCTGGATTCTTCCGTAACTCTCTTGGCCCTAGAACATGATTTAAATAAAGTATAATTCTAAAACTGGGAATTTTTTCTTATAAGGATCATTGTTTAGATGTTTCTAGTAAAACTGTTCAATAATTTCCTTTCTCATGTATTTCCCACACCTGTCACCTGTGATGCATGAAGTAGCACGTGTGCCCTCGAACAGGTCTAACTTTCTGTCCTGTTTGTCTGTAAACTTTTCAGGGATTTTCAGCAGCAGGTGAGGCATAGCTGGTTAACATTTTGCTTAAGCTGTATTAGGACAATATTTTGTCACTTCAGCTACCTGATTATGGGGTCACACCTCATGGTCCTCTTACTTGAACACTCCTGGCTGAGGCTTTTTAGTTCCTTCTTATGTGTATAGCAGCCAGTACTACATAATCTATGACATATTGTTCCTGTGAGCTTTTCCCTGAACAATATAGAAATGGTGTGTTCAGATTCATTCTTGGAATTTAGTTATCAGCTATTTGCTAGGGTAAGCACTTGTCGCTTCTCAGCAAGACTTCAAGAAACAAACTATACAGATGCATGTGAGAGTCTCTCTCTGCATGTGTCCGCGCGCGCGCATATGCATGTGTGTGTCTCCCCCTCCGTGCCCCTGTCTTCAAGACTGAGAAGCCTAAGATAAACCATGTTAAAGTGTTTGCTGAACCAATTGTAGGTATGGATGATGAGACAGACAGATATTAACACCTGCTACCACATCTGATTGAGAGTTAACTTTGTTTCTTATTCCGGTATTGGTCTCCGAGCAAGAGCAGTAACCATTTAAGTCTACTGCAGCAACAACAGCTTTTGCCAATAATGTGATTGTCACTATATGTAGTTTCTGCATTTTATTTCTGAACTCGCTTTTCACAGTTCTTTTCCCCTGATTGCCCACACACATAATATACGTATACTGTATAAAAAATCTGAAACTTTCCATTATACTAGATGTATTTGATGAAGTGGGCTGTAGTCTGTGCAAGCTTATGTCAAAATGAATTTGTTAGTTTTTTAGACACCTCAAGACTCTTTGTTGGTTTTGGAAAGGCTGAGTTTCATCTCCTTAGTATCTTAATTTTGGTTTTTGTCTACTCGTGTTTTTGCCTCCAACTCTGTCTAGTTAGGTGTCTTTGTTATGGTGAGAGAAAAATAAAATAGTTATTAAACAAATAATTAAGCTTTGCAATATACCTTGAAGCTACAAGGAAGAGAGGGAGGGTGCAAGCCATATCATACTCTACACACATTATCAAGCTACCTTTTGTGTGGGAAAACAATGTTCTTAACAGGGTAAAGGAACTGATTTACTGATACCTATTACTCAGTTATTCACTATCAGTCACTTTACCATTCAGTTTAAAAGTAGCAGCACAGGTATACAAAGCAGCTTTTTAATATGTAATGTCTAGCAGAGGAGAAGGGTGCTGAATAGGTGGTAGTGGTCAGTGCTTAATAGGAAAACAGATTTCATTTAGAATGGCATAGGGCAACTATTTAGGCATACGAGTGGATTTTGGAGGTCAGACAGTGACATGCAGGATGGGAGCTTAAATGATGGAAAGTTCTAAATTGCAAGTGGAGATGCAGGCCTAGAACAGAGAAGCTGAATTGGAAGCGGTGTTGTTGAAAGGATTTTGGCAGGAAGGAGTGAAAAAGTAGCTGTTCTTGTTTGAATAATGAATTTTTTTTTAGAAATGATCTACTGTTCATGCTACTGGTGATTTTTGGTACTGAATTAAAGATATGATTCCTGGGGGCTTTTCCAAGGGAATTTGGAACTTCAGCACATTTGAATTGGATGCCTCTGTACTCGTGTAGGCTTGATTTCTGTGTCTCTGTGTGCTCTGTGCCAATGAGTACTCCCTGATTCTACATGAAAGCTTTAATAATGAGGTACATCAGTTCTGAGATAAACGGAAATACCACTGTATTGAACAGTTCTACTTCTTCAAACCTGGCATTATGACCATTATGTCTTGTTCATGTTTTAGAAATTGTTATCTGCTTCTGACCTGCAGTAAACTTTAAAGAGGATCTGTTTCAGATTCTTGTTCTTAGCATGGTTAGTATAAACCAGTTTCCTGAGTTCATCTGTAAGAGAAACTATATATTAATCAAAACAGAAAGTGGAAACTTACTATCTCATGTGTGAAAGAGTGAGAGATGTGACATGATAGTACTGGTGGGACGTACAAGCCCAATTTTGGTAATGCCAAACTGTAGTCTATGTCTAAGCAGGCTCATAATATTTGTATTTGTAAGGAAAAGTTCCTATTTATTTTATATTTACATGCTAGCATAGTATAACAGAAGGGTGGGCAAACCAAGGGTCTTTGAGTTCACTGCCACCTGAGCACCTGCTTACACCTTTCAAACATCTGGCATTTACTGTACATGGCCCTTCTTTTAAGCAAGACTGGCTACCCCTGAGATAACAGTTAATCCAGACATGCCCTTGACTCCAATGTTAAATATAAAATATGCTGCTTTCCACAGATGCAAGCATGCTTGAAGACAAACAGAGCCTTTCAGTGCCTGCCCAGCAAAACACAACTCCAGTTATGCCAAGCTTTCATCTACCAAAGGTAAGAAGCCTGGGCGCTACTTGTGTATTGAGGATGGGATCCATTCCATAAGCTTGCTTCAGAAAGCTAGGTCAGGAGGTGAACATTTTTCAACAAGGCTGAAATTCTTTTGATTAAATATTTATAATACATCAGAAATGCCCTGCCCCATTAAAATAAAATATTGACAAACAGAAGCTACACAATACTTCTTTGGTATTCCGCAGTTTCAACAAACATCCTCTAATGGAGAGCTTCTGAACCTTTGGTGACTAAGAAAAGGAAAATTATATAGGTGCTGCTGATCTCATGGAGTAATGTACAAAGATGGATTAAAACTGTAAAGTATTTCTCCTTTTTTATGGTTCTTACTGTAAAATGGGAATAAAGGCTTTTTAATGTTTACCTGAAGAAGAAGGTCATCCTTGCATTGAAGATAGGAAAATGTCAAGAGAAAGATGTATTATACAAAAACAAGTCAGTGCAAGTTCTTAATATGTGATGTGACGGATTCGCATATTTGTAAATTGCATATTGGTCAGTCATGCCACTCATCTGATATCTCAGAAGACCTGCCTACCTTTAAAAACTAAATTATTTCAATCACTGCATGCATGTTTATCCATTCAGGCTTTTAGTCTGGTTTGTTTTAAAATGCAGATTCTTTTGAAACAGTTATTTGTTTATTTTATTTATTTATTAGATTTATATCCCACCTTTTTCTTTACGAAGAACACAAAGTGGCTTACATAATTTTCCTTTTAGTCTCAATCTTACTCCACAACAACAAACCTGTGAGGCAGGCTGGGCTGAGAATCTGTGACTGGCCCAAAGTTACCCAGTTGGCTCCATGGCTGAGTGGGGACTAGAACCCAGATCGCCTGAGTCCCAGTCCCATTACACCACACTGGTTGGCTTCAGAGATGAGGTAGATGTGATTAGCTCACAGGTGCTAAAAATAGGCTCTTTTCAAGGGTAGACCTTTTTGATTCATGTTATACCAGTGAATCACAAGTTTTATATAGACCTGATACAAATGTAACAGCAGCAACAATCCTAGGTATGCCCTGTTGTTGAATCATGGTTTGTCATTATATGTGAATCATGCTTTATGATTTCCCTGTAGGATTATCCATAAGCAACCCAAAGTTCAAGACCTAGTTACAAACCATAATTTCTCTTTCTGGGTTGTTTTTGGTTAATAACTTATTCTTAAACTATATTGTAGGGTTTGCATGTAATCATAGAACCAGAGAATAGTAGAACTGGAAGAGGCCAGAAGGCTACTGAGTCCAACTTCCTGCTATTGCAAGACCCTAAGTCATACCATCCCATTTAGATGACTGTCCAAATGCTTTCTGAATTTCTCCAGCAAGGGAGAGCCCACAATCCAGTGACAACTCATAATTCAATAAAAACACATCAGGGTTGTCATTTATGT
Organism: Varanus komodoensis; assembly: GCF_004798865.1. Lineage (NCBI taxonomy): Eukaryota > Metazoa > Chordata > Lepidosauria > Squamata > Varanidae > Varanus > Varanus komodoensis. The sequence continues at coordinate 24,668,595 of NW_025336598.1, read as the reverse complement.
GCAAACCAGTCTGGAAAGTTTTCTTCAAAATGAAGAATTGCATTATACATAGTTGCAGCAGTATATTTGCATAGTTTGTCTTATGGAAGGGATTTCCTTAAATTCAAATGTCCAGCAAAGTGGTGGATAAATTCCATGAGTGTTATTCTACGCTGTGTGTCTAACCAGCAGGGCAATCATATCTGCATGTCTGCTCAAACATAAAGTCCCACTGAATATAACTAATCTCAATCCTAGTTATGTGTGTGTAGGAATGTGGCCTAGTTTGCAAAAAAACAAAACAAAACAAAAAACAAAACCAGTTATTTGCTGTTAGAAAAACACCTAAATATTTATTTACTTAATATATTTCAGATTTATCTCCCCCCACAACAAGTGCTTGAGGTGATTTACAACAAGACCAAAAAACAACTGAGTGCAACAAATTAAAACAAAACTAAAACTAAAACAAAAACTGACTTGACAGACATAGCATAGCACTGTAAGATGTTTGTGTAGTTAGGAAGAACCCATATCAGGACTGTAAATATTGTTTTAATTATTGATAGTGACACCTTTCTAAAAGTTTTTATTTTGGTTGCCAAACTACTTGCTCTCAGATAGATGCACTTATCTCTCTCTCTCTCTCAATCAATCTCCATCTCACCTACTTATTTACAGCAATCCTTACTGGATTTCTATTTATATATTTGTTTCTACAGATATGAACCTGGAACAATTGTAATAAGGCAAGGACATGTGGCAACTGAATGTTATTTAGTTTTGTCTGGCAAACTAAAAGTTGTGATGGCTGATGCAAATTTAAAAGACCAGATGTTTATCCCTGAAATACTATTTGAAGCAGAAGAGGGAGATTTTGTGGGGGTAACTACTTTTTTCTTTATATACTCTATCTATCTATACAGAAACATTTACCTCATTGAGAAGTTAAGGATAGCTATGAAGTGAGAGGACCAAATGAACTGATTTTTCAGTCTTTGACTTCTGTGAGGCTGGGGAGTTGCAGGTGCTGCAGGAAATTCATCCTTGGAGTTTGAGGATGGTGACAGGCTATGTCCTGTAGCTGGGAGGGTCTTGAATAAGGTTCTGGTGGTGGTTCATCTGAGAGAAGAGTTACCATGCATTTTAAAGTTCAAGGTACCCTACCGATTGATAGTACTGTTGAACTGGCAATAGGTTCAGGACAAACAGAACAGAGAGCATGATTTACTTGTATAGCACATTACTGTATGTTATGTGATGCCTACTAACATAAAGTGGATCAAAGAAGAGCAACAGTTTGCTTGCAGTGTGCACACCCTCAGTGTGATTTCCCACTTTGTTCTACTGCCACCCTTGCTTGCTTGCTTGCTTATTTCATACTGCTCCTCTGGGTGGTTTACAACAGTACCCATAAAAGTTTTAAACATTTTATTGCTCCTATGGAGCCCTAAAAAAGTCAAATTCAGCTTGCAAGCAACTTTTTGGCTGTCTAAATTGCTCTGGATATCTTTTGTTGCTGTTACCTTTTTTCCCAATTTTTTGAAGACCATAGCGTTTGAGAGGTGGGGCTGTGGATTGTGAACGGCTCCTGGACCTCCTGAAGGTGCTGATCATTGGAGTATGATCCTCCTAGAGGATGTGATTATCAAATGGAGGCAGAGGTACAGTTGGTTCTACTGCACTGTGTGTTCAGAATTAGCTTTCTCATCACTGTACACACACACAACTGTGAATTGTGGCATGATTCTTTGAACTGTATTTGAAAGATTCTTAATGTCAAGAAAATATGTGTTTAGGTTCCACTGTTTCCACAAAGGAAAAAAACACTTAAAGAGCTAGCCCAGTTCAAAAATGTTTATTTTACATCTATCAAGCATTACTGAGGGTATAAAAAGGAATGTGTTGTGCAAACAAGTGATAGTCTAGTACTGTCTTTTTAATGCATAAAATACTCAATTACAGTTCATTCTAGTATTAAATTCTTGTATTTACTGCTTTGCAGTCTTATGAAAAGTTGAATTTTAAACTACTCTTGTTTTTCTAGGAAACCTGTCTGTTGACTAATACAAGACGCCCTACTTCAGTTATTTGTGAAACTGATACAGAACTTGTTGTAATAGACAAGGAGGTATGTATGCAAATCACCCCCAAATAATATATGCATTTATTCTTGCTTAATGTGGAATTACCTTTTCTTTCTCTACCAAAAAGTTTTAAACATATTTCACAAAGTGGTAATATTAAAGCTTCTCAGGGATGTCTTGCCTATACACCAGGGCTGACCAACAACTTCAGCCTCTGAGGCAAAGGACTCCTGGCCTGTCCAAAACTTTCCAAGTGATTTTGCTTGGAAATGGATCTGGCCAGTCAAAAGCAGCATGCAAAACCCCACTTCACAGCTGGCAGGCAGAGTTCTGAGCTTGTGTTCCATTTCTCTTTCAGAGAGGTGGCTTCATAATTCCACAAAGGTCAGCCTATCAACAATCAAAATAGATTACTTGTGTTAGAACAGTTCTAAAATACATGTACTGAGCTTGCCAGGTTAAATTGTTCAGGTGAAGTTTGTTTCAGACATAAGCAGTAACAATGGTGATATAAATTCAGAACAGGCAAATACAAATGTGGTGATGAAGATTGTTTATAAATAATTCTTACAGGAATGGGTATCATAAATTAGGTAATATACTTATATCCAAAGGACAACCAAGTATAGGTGCATCAACAAAATCCAGCCTTGATTGAGCACTACAGCAAATCATAAAATGCTTATTTTAGCTTGCAAATAAGCCTGTGTTGGGTTGAGTTGATGAATGCTTCTAGTCCTTTAACAACTGGAAGGGAAGCTTACTCTGAATGGATGCTTTTACGGGGCACAAAAACAAATCTGTCCTTTACGGCAAATATGTAGTCCCTAATTAAAGGGGGACCAAATTAAATGGGACTTACTAAGTAAAAATGCTTCAGATCGCACTTTAAGGCTTCTTATACATGAAGTGTCTGCTTGTGATACTGCAGTATAGTATCTGTATTAGCAGGTGAGTTGCATCACAATGTATCACCTGAGCAACTTCTCATGTTGATCCCCCCCCCCCGTTTTTTACAACAGTAGTTTTTGATGATGGATCTGGGAAGCATATTATTCAAAGGAGAGGAAAGGATAGAAGCAGCATATTTTCATGATGCAAAGGGTGCTAGGAGTTTCTCTTGTCAATACAAATGACTCTCTCAAGCTATTTAAGTCATGAGTCTCTGATCAAATTATTTATGTGCCTTGATATTTTATATAGCAACATCAATCACTCCCCTTTTCCTTTGTGTACTCTCATTTTCCCCTGGCGTAAGGGAAATGGGGGTATTAATTAATGTTATAACATGATGCTCCTTTCCCTATGCTTAAAAAGAGCCTGTGAAGCGGCTCTTTTGCAGCAGTTGTGTGAGTGAGGCAGTGCACGAGTCAGGACAGCATCACTGATACTGAATCCTCTTGGTGCTTTACAACTTAGCTATTATCTAAGCTACTGAGCTTTAACCCATAAAATGTCCCAAATGCAGGTGCAGTTATCAGTACTGGAAAGATATGATGTTATTATCATGTGAAGAAAGAATATGTATGAATTTACATTGAGGCATTTATTGTATATTCATCATTCCTCACTCATTTACAGGTTCTTTAGAAGACATTATGACCCTCCAGTTTCACCTCTCATTTAAAAAAAAACAAAACTTTCCTGTATTGTTTTTCTTTTAGAGTAGGCAAAAAAGCAGCATTATTTCTAAAAGCAAACACATTTTCCTCCTTGTCTAATGACTTTATTATGCTATCTCACAGCACCATGTAGAGATTAGATAGCAGAAAGGGAACAGTTTTTTGTGTAGTGCTCAAATACCAGTTTTGCAGCTAAACTGCAAGTGGATACAACTGATGAGCAGCCTCATGTAGAAAAGCTTTGCACAGAGAAAAGGTCTAAAAAATACAGTATATTCAATTGCCGATTTGTTGATCACAGAAAATAATACAAAGTATTGCATATTATAAGCCATTGCGGGGCAGTGGTTAAACCACTGGAATAGTACTCAGGAAATCTAACACTCACTGGGTGACTTTGAGCCTATTGCAAACTCTCAGGCTAGCCTACCTCACTAGGTTGTTGTTCTGAGGATAAAATGGAGAGAAGAACTTTGTAAGCCACATTGGGTTCTTTGCAAAAGAAAGAAATGTAATGGAATAGTACTGCAAACTATTATGTATTATGCAAGTTACATGGGTCTTTACTGTGAACAGTTGGTACATCTCAGTAAAATACAGATTGAGGCTGTTAATTTTAGTCAGGTAGTTGTCCTAATCACACAATGTTTAGTATTTTAATAGAAATACCTGTACCACTAGTGGCTTATGGATTGTTGTAATGATATAGGAAATCAACTCCTGTATGAGCATTCTTGTAAAATTTCCTGAAATGAATTAATGGCAAAGATGTGATTACCTTCATTGAAAAACTTGTTATTATTTTAAAATAGAAAAGAATTATGAAAACTCCATTAACCTAGTTACTCTTTTTCACTCACTAAAAGTAACTCAGTATTAATGCATATTTGTTGATGGTTAGAACTTATTCAATATAGCAGTTCCTTGCAAGAGGAAAATGATGCAAGTCACTTTGTTTTCTTTGAAAGAAAAAAGGTGGGATATAAATCTAATAAATTAATCAAATTAGTTCTTAATTTTATCATTCCAGTCATAATTTACATACACTCACAGTTGGAAAAAAAGTTTTGGCCGTTTTCACATCTGAACTTATTCTCATAGTTAAATCTTTATACTCATTTTCCATGTCAATACAGCAGTACAACTTACTCAGTTTATACTCATGACTGCCAATTGTAAGGTTCACCTCCTTGTTGCCCAATCTTATGAGCTCTTTAGGGCAACCAGTTGTGCAAAAAAAAAAAAAGTACAGGGCACTTTAATCATTGGCTAATGATTGCCACCAAGGATTATGCTGTATTAAATATAACAGTCTGTAAAGTTTGTGCATACATGGCTAGGTGGCAGGGCAGCTGGCACATTGCTACTCGTCCAATCTGATTTTCTCATTACCCATAACCTCAAGAACTGACAATTAGTCTTAGACAGTAGCTTTTGAAGCAAGCATGAACACTTCTTTTCCCATGTTAGGGATTATGAAATCCCTAACATAGGAATCCCTAACACTGTCTTTGCTTTACTAGCACGAGTCAAATTCATTCCTTCTACTTTATAAGTAGCAATCCACCCAGATTTTTCTTGGCTTCCCAGAGTCAAGAACTCAATTCTGCTTGATTATTTCTATCAATTGCCTTTATCTATTTACTTTAGAGGAAGCAGTGAAAAAGGATAACATAAATTTAATAGTTCAATAATTCGGAATAATGAGGAAAGAAAGAAGTAACAATGCTGGGAATCTTAAAGGGAGGATTAAAGAAACATTTTCTCCATGGCCTCATTAGTTCTGTAAATATTACATCTCTAGTCTTTTCTTGAAAGTCTTACTATCATTTACTTTAAAAAGTCATTTGGGGGAAGTAAAGGCTGGATAAGAATATATAAATGCATTGTTGTAAATATTTTATTCATCATTCTAAAAAATGATCAGAGTTTAGTCCTTTGAAGAATAAATGAGGAAGAGCTGGAGTTTTGGAAGGGGGCAGCTCTACCTCTCCAGTTACAACAATCCATTATTTTGTTTTTAAAGCTCAAAAAGTATTGACATGTGCTTTATTAAATTAATTACTAAAACTGATTATTAAACTTGACTAAAACAGAAATTCCCATTTTAACAAAGAGATGGCTTGAAAGTCTTTCACAGATAAATAGCCTAGATACATGGATGACATTAGAGATAGAAGAAAGGCTGTGAGAATTTTGTAGTTATTAACAGCAGCAATGTCATACATCCTCTTTTAAATTTTAGTGGGATGACTATAATATTCTTTTTTAAGCACAACTTGGAATCAAACTGAGGTTGTTCAACAGCAGTAATACCAAACCAGTTGTTTTCCTCAGTTCTTTATTTATTGTATTAAAAATGGGATGGAAATAAGCCAGATATTTTGATTTTGCAAGTTTTCTTCTTCTGAGAAAAAGAGGGTGTCTGCCAGTCACCTATAGAAATGCCTAGCTCCACTAAGTTTTAGGTATTATTAATATTTTAGACTCAGCAATGCCTTCGGTCTTCTTATTTTATACTGCAAGATACTAAAGCTTAAATTCTATAGGAAGATGCCTACTTAGGGGAATTGAATAATGGAATAAAGAAATAAAATGGTACTTTAAAAGCCTTCTGCACTTCTGAGGTTGTGGGAAGTGATAGTTCTTTCTTTACAAATGCTTTCACCTCACACTGACAGTAGTGCAAATGAACAGAGGCATAGATGCATAGGCTTTTTAAAGGACATTGACTGTATTATCCAAGATGATTTACTAACATGGTGTTTATATGTAGATTCAATCTTCTCTGCTCATCAAAGTTATAGCCTAATCCTAGCCCAGAGGGATCACTTTTTTAAATGGGCGGAAAAACAATTACCTTTTAAAGCAAGGCCAGTAAATGGTAAGAGCAATAGAACCCATAGCATTTTCCAGTCCCCCTCAGTATCTGATCTTCATTTTCTCTCCCACCCAACATGGTGAGTGATTTAATGTTACATGATGTCAGCAAGATAAATGCAAAATGCATTTTCTATAATTCGTTGATGTTCCTTGGTTTTCTATCTCGTTAGTACAGTTTTACTTAGAGCAGGTTGCTTTAAATTGACAAAATCAACTTTCCAGTTATGCATATGTTTTTTTATTTAAAAGAGCCTTCCCTTCCCTTTTATAATTTTTGTAGACATAACAGCCCCATACATGAACTTAATTGAGAGCAGTGTAGTATTTATGTTCAGTGGGTGATTGATCCTAAGCACTGTGCACCATATTATTTATTGCTTATCATTACATTTCTATACAATTCAGTATCTAAAACTCTCTGGGAAGTTCAGTACAATAAAAACCATAAAATACAATACAAAACGATAGTATAAATGTTTATAAAAGTTTTAAAAAATATTTATTTATTCCTATCACATCAGCTGCGGATGCAAGGAAGCCTTATTTAGCAGTTCTGGATCCTAGCCTGGATGCGAAACCTGTCTTGGGACTCAGGTTTGAACCACATTCCCTCTAAAACCAGTTAAAGACAACCTAGGCTCTTGTTTACATAGCCAAAACCACAACACTCACCGTAAGAGAGAGGTATCAGCAAGCTCAGGGAAGATTTGTAGATGCTCAAAACAAAATTAGAAATATGGTAGGGGAATATTCTTAAAAGCCCCCTAAGATAACGCAGTGGCATAGAATATTCAAAATGGGGGAGGAGCTATCAACTAGGTGGGAGGGAGCAATAGGATGGAGTGGATGCAACAGGAAGAAGTAAAAGGAAACACACAGAGGAAATCGTCTCATTGTCTACACTAGTCCTGATTCACAATGAGAAACTATTTTGGGACACTGAAGGATGGAAGTAGGATCTGCCCATGGAAAATGAATACATTTAAAATTTTTAAGTAGCTAAGTTTGGATACTAGATTCTCCAACTCATCCTCTTAAAGGTAACTGTAACAGGGCGCACTCCTGCACTTTCTAAATCAGTTCTTATATAATGGAGAACTTTTTACACGCATGCCAATGAACTATGCTGCAAAATACATGCAGTTTATTCTCCATATTGCAAGTTAAAAGGGATAATGGCAGTAACAGTGGTTTAAGATAATCCTGCAGCATAGTTCACACTGAATACTGCTGGCCTGGCTCCAAGTCTACAAAACTCTGCAGTGTTATCCCATAGTATTAGATCTCTGTTTCTGGTTGGGCTACAGTTCAGGATGCAACACTGCAATGTTGGGTTAGGGTTAGGGTTAGGTTGTCTGTTGATTTTATCCGCAATAAGTTACAACAACCTTGTAGTGTGGTTCGCCATTATAAGCCTATTGTGAGTTGAACAACAGTTGCTAAGAGTTGCTTATGACAAGCCTGCAATATAGCCCACTGCTAATACTGAAGGTCAGAGGCAGTGCCAAATTTGCTTTGGGTTCCCAGTCAGAGTCCACCATAGCCCTCTGGCTGCAGCAAGGGTCATTCTATCTAAATTAGTCCCTCAGCTTCCTCCCCAGCCATTCTGCCACTTTCCATCCATGCACAGGATGAATGTATAAGCACTCTTAGGACAGGTCTGGGGTTTCCAGTCGTGAAAGAAAAAATGCTAAAAAGGAGTGAGTGAACTCACTCAAATGCCTGATGATAGGTCACCAGCATGGAATGACAGACTGAGTGAGAAGAGAAAATAATCCTGCCAGTGGAGTAGGGGGTAGAATGGAAGACGCGGGGAGTGAAAACCAGTGGCTGGGGAAATGGAATGGAGCGGTGAAACAGCATGCCCTGTTTCTGGGTCTGAGCTCTGGCAAGTCCTGCCTCAGAGGAATAAGCCTTGCGTAAGGATTGCATGTCATTCTGACTATGCTCAAGATGAGGAAGAGCTATCTGATAATTAGACTAGACTGACAGTAAGTTGATGCAGTATGCTATTAATCAGAGCTTGATGGATCCTGGATATTTGCTCTTGAAAACATTGGATGGAGAGTTGTTGAGAGAAGCTTAAGTAAAATGGTTTACAAATGTTGCATGATTCATCTCAGAAAAGCCATGTCATGCGGCCTTAGAAAAGAGCAATGGTGAAAGCTGGATTTGTCACACCTTCAGTTCTTTTCATTATCATCCAGTGTACTGCCCCATTCAAACGTGAAGCTCTTGGGGAGAGACCTCGCACAAGTCACCATCTCAGCAAGATGGGGATGAAATGGATTGGTGGTATGATGGTTGGAGAAAGTGCAGCATATCAACATAACTAAATAAATAATTTCTCCTAGCAGTGAGTGTTGTTTCCTTCCTACTAATCTGAGAGCCCTAAGCCATCTGACTGACAACGCTGGGCTCTTTCCTAAAGTTCTGGGAGGATGTGACCACCCACAGAATGAGGTACAGTGGATAGCACTGATTGCCCTGCCACCTCCCTCTGTCTCTTGCTTCCTATCAACCAGCATCAGAATGGTGATTCTGTACCATACAGAACTTTTGGCACAATATATCCCTCAGGGCTGCTGCTTTCCCATTACAAGTGGCTTGCTTCACTGGAAGCAGGACAAATAAGTCATTATGTTTACCACGTCAGACTACAGACGGGGAAAATCACAACTAAATGCTTTCTCTTTTCTTCCCCCTTCTTAAATGTGGAAAACAAAATGTTATAGAAAAGAATTCATATGATATATGAGTGGAAGGACTGAGTTAATTTAAAAGAGAAACCCAGCCTTTGCAAGTCGCAAGTAGTACAGTCCAGGAACAGTTTACACGCTTTTTTTGTGCAGAATGGAATTTTAATATAATTACATAGAAGTAAACTATGATGAAAGGAACAAATTACTTTGCACATACAGCTTACACATAAACATTTTATGCTTTCTGCTGATACCCCTTCTTCCTGAAAATGTGCTTATATGCAATGGCCCTTATTTCTGTTATCAAGACATTAGGTAGAAACTGGAATTGTGCACTTTCAGTTTAATTACTATACAATACTTTTGAAAAGTTGTACTGAACTTTATTTAAAAAAAAAATCTTGGAAAGATGTAAACACTCTGTTAATGTTAGTAAGAAATAGGACTTGTAAATCTGTGTAACAATAAAATTATATGAATGCTATACTATAGAAAAATATTTCCACAAGATTGAAAAGGATCTTCCAGAGAATATAACATTTATATTTTCTGGTCTATAATCCCATTCTGGTCTCCATCCAAATGCACTTAAATATTAGAGGTGAAAATTGGTGGTTTCTCTCTTGCACACAGGTATGTTTTCGTTCCATTAGCTCAATATGTTACTCATACATTCCTGTAATGATTCTCAATAGAGGATTTCCATGACACAAGTATCTAAATATGCAGAGGTGCTACATGTGCATGAGAATGATAAAGAAACATTATGCTGGTGAGCTTAAGGATAGAAATGAGTCCCTGAGAACATTTCTGTCTCATTCCCAAGTTTGTCATTTGCAAAGGAATCCCTTTGTGGACTATACTTTGGAAAGATAAAATGTGTATCATTGGTTTTGAGGGCTGCTTCTCACATTAATTTTTCTGTCATGGAAATAATCCCTGTTATAACAGAAGAAGCAACAACAACAGCTAGAAACTAGTATTCAGCAATTTCATGCCTTGAAACTTGAGAGACTCCTACATATTTTAAGTGTTTAATTCTCAGAGGAAACAACTATAGTATCAGGTCAAGTAAGTGGAAAAAATAGCCCTTCTAATAATGCTTACATAGAGATGTACATTTAAAGAACAAGAGTGTTAATACTTAGGTGATTTTTCTGTGCATTTTTTATGACTTCTAGCTTTTGCAACTGAATGTGTAGTGAATGAAGATACAAGTGCTTGAGTCATCATGCTGATAGTGCTGCCAATTTTTAGGCATTAATTTTAATTATTTATGGGTTTTGCTGATAGAAGTTACGGCACATTTTGGAAAGTGAACGTCGTGCCTTATTCAGAACAACTTCACCTGGTACATTGGCTGAAGTTAGCAGATGCTGAAATGCTGCTCAACTTTTATTTTCAAATCAGAACTTCCGCCTTACATGTTTACCCTTCAGATTAGCCCTATATGTCATGCTGTTTGCACAGAATGGCATGGCTTATTTAATTCATGATGAACGGCGGTGCCTACAGGTGCCATGTTGCATATTCAGTCTCCACTCAGCAGCTGTCATGTTGTGTGAACCCAGCAAGTGTGGGTTAAGTGATGGCTGCTTACCCTTTGCATGACCCATGGTCTGTTTTAGGGGCATGTGAGGGTTGTTAAACCCACACTCTCCAGGTTTACATGACACATCAATGCCAAACAAGGATTGACTATGCTGAATGGAAACCCCAAGTGCTATAATTACCATATGGTGGGCTGTCATGAAATGCAAATTGGCTTCGTGTTTACTGATCTCATTAGCGTTACCATTACTAAGAGATATTTAACCCATATTGAGTCTGCAAGATGTGTACATCTACCATTTTGTATATTCTACCCTTGCTCAGGGGTAGTCACTGGGTTTGTGCAACAAAAATGTGGTTAAACAACCCTCATACAACATATGATCTGTGTTAGGATTATTTGAGAACTGTTGAACTCTTGCCAAATTTGCATAGCACCACAATTCCTAAGCAGAGGTTGCATATACAGTCATTTGTTCCGAGTACAGTGCTTGTAAGAGAGGGAAAGATTGTAAGAAAGGGAAAGAGTGTATTCATCCCTAGAATGCTTCTAATCGTCTAAACATGGTGAAGTGTTTCAGAGGGATTATATACTTTCTCCACTGCTACAGAGGCCTAAAATAGCTAGCAAAAAATGAAATAATTCTAAAACAACATGTCCATATCAAAATATGGACAGTCAGGCCATTGTCCTGGTTCAAAGAGCAAAAGCAAAGAACAACAGTTCATAGCCAGGTAGTCAGAGGTCATAAATCAAGAGTTGAGATAAGGGATGAAACATACACTGTGAAGGAGCCAAGGTCAGTTCAACAAATCCATCATTGCAAGGCAAGGCTGAGTTACATCCTTTCCTCACAGCTTCAGATGAGAGGCGGGTTAACACAACACTGCAAGTAATGGTGGTTTTTAAAAATTGTTTTGACTTGTTGGGTCATTGAAACCCTATTGTAGTATTTCAGTGTGATACGTTTGGTTTTGAGAAACCTTGAGCAGAAACAACCATCTCTTCTATTGTTTCTCAGTACCATGATTACTTCTGGGTGCCCATACTGGAAAACACAACTTGGCATGATACTGAGTTCAGAACCATAGAGTTGCTTGGCAAGAGGGACCCACTGCTGCTCTTGCTAAGTGGCTAACCAGAGAAAGCTGCCATTTGACCCAACTTTCAGATCTGGAGGAACTGATCAGTTAATCAGTGCTTGTAGAAGAGCAAGTGCAGTGAGAATCTGCTGGGTGATGATGCCCAGTTGTGGGCTGTGTACTGCAAGAGATTCCACCATGAGCAGTAGGGCGAGAAACAGCTGGGTGGTGGTAGCAGTGGCACCCTGTTGGGACGTGTGTACAGCAGCAGATTCCCCCACGCTGTCCCTTTGCATGCTCTTTATGAAGTGCCCTGTGCACATGAATGAACCAGAGGCAAGGGCAAGAATCCACGAGGCAGCACTGCAGAGAGGAGTAGCACTGTTCAACTGATTCACCCTCCGCCCCTTTGTACTCTTCAGAACAGAACTCCTTACATGTGTGAACAAGTGGCAGCTGGCTAGTGGTGGTGCTGGCAAGGTGATCATGGTTCCCCCATTCTTGTTCTGCAAGTCAGAGGGAGAGGGGAAGGACAGAGGAATCCACCGAGATCCACATCCCCAAGCCTAGCATCACTACCTCTGCCAATGGCTAAGTGAGAAGGCACTTTGCTCTGATGCACGCCACTGGAATGCTGTTGCTCCTTTCCACAGAGCCTCCAAGTGGATTCCTCGTTCCCCTTTTGCCCAAGTGTGGATCAGGTGACCCCTTTTGCTCAAGCAGTTCCCTCTGGAGCTGGAGGTCAGCCGCCTGGCCAGCTCCTTGTACTCTCTGCTGTGCTTCAGGGCATGAGTCCTGTTGTGTAGCAAAGACTCCTGGACAGCTGAGGCAAGATGAAATCAGCTTGTGATTGCAGCTGTCAAAGCAAGGAGCCTCACTGCTCCCTCCAGTGCCTCCTGGGATACCTCCTGGAACAAAATGGTGGATTGGAGGAGAGTTAGCATGGTAAGCCTGATCACCTTTCAGGTACATCCACACAAAAAACATGGATAGTAGAAACCACATACACTATTGCTTGTCATGATGTGTGAGCCTGCCCAGTGTGAAGTCGCTTGCAATGCCTTTCTCCTCAGTGGGGCTCTTTATTCTACTGGGGCGTTAGCTGGCAGGCAAGCAGTCCTCCTTTTGGGAGTTTTCTGCATGACGTAGTATCTCTATGGCTTGGAAGTTATTCCTCCTCTGACTGCAAACTGTCCTATTGAGGGGTGGTTTTTTTTGGAGAGTCCCAGCTGCACTGCTGTCCAGCCAGCTGTGTCCTAATTTCCATGCTAATCTTCTCTATATTGCTCCAATTTTAGTATATGTGCTGCTGAAGAGAGCACTCCTAATTCCCTAGGGGAAGAAAACTCGTGGAGCAAAGGTTCCCTTCATCCACTGAACTAGAATTGTGAGCCACAAATTCTCCTCAGTGTTCATCATCTCCTGAAGAGTCTTTCCACAGAGACGTAATAGTTATGTTGAATCACTGTATTTAACCCTTGAAGGTTTGCTGAAATGGGAAGATCATTATTCTTCTCCCCAGCACCCAACACACACTCTGTTTGTTGCAGTTATGACACTTTTACAGTTGTCTTCATAAATGTAATTTCTATTTTTCATTTAACAGGATTTTAAATGTATTCTTGCCAACATTAGACATGGACAACACTATGACACATGTCACTTTCTAAGGTAACACTTTTCACATCTTTAAAGCAGCACTTTAGATCTGATGTGGGTAAACGTCAGACCTGTGGAATCTGTTTTGCTTTACTATTAGAACCCAACAATCAAAACCAGGAGCAAAATATTACCATCTGCACCAAATGAGTCATACATGGAGATCAAGCTGCATGAGTGCACACACAAATCTATTTTTGAGTTAGCTTGGATCAGGGATTATAACCAAAAGTAGAGCTTGATTCAGCTCACCACTGGTTTAGATTATTATCACATTGTATTCATATCCTTTCTTTCTTCCTCTTGTAAGGAACTCAAGGCAGCTTACAAAGTTGTCCTCCAGGACAGGTATTCAGCCTTTTAGAAAGCAGATTTTAGCAACCACTTGGAAATCCAGCTTTAATATAGTTTGTTCATTTTTAACAAATGTCTTGATTGGTATTACGTTTCTTATTTTGTAAGACTGTTCTTCATGAAATTGCTCACTAGATGGTGCTGGACACCATCTAATAAAATAACATTGGGCCTGGTGGAAGAGGAACATAACACTTTAGAAGTCTAGGTGCAAAGAGAGCGTTTATATAGCTTTAATTCCTTAGAAGGCAGACATGTGGCAGGTGCAGCTTGAAGTGAAAAAGGGTGTAGCTGGTGAAATCCTGTCCTGCTACAATTAGTAATGATACAAGCCCTGTCCTCATTTTCATCTGGTTAGCCTAATAGAAACTACAGTTCTGCACTTCCCTCTTATTTTCCTGCAATTTTTCATTTAGGATCCTATTATTCATAGCTTTAGCCAGAAGTTGTCAGTGCAAGGCCTTGTTTTAAAATTAATTTTTAAAATTATTATAGTATTTTAAAATTTGAGGTCACCTAATAGTATACAAGGACTGCAGGTGGCGCAGTGGTTTAAACAGCTGTGCTGCTGCGCTGGTTGATCAAAAGGTCACCGGTTCGAATCTGCACAACGGGGTTAGTTCCTGTTGCTCCGCCCCAGCTCCTGCCAACCTTGCAGTTCAAAAGCATGCAAATGCAAGTAGATAAAAAGATACCACTTCGGTGGGCAGGTAACAGCGTTCCGTGCACTTCAGTGTTTAGTCATGCCGGCCACATGACCACAGAGACTGTCTGCAGACAAATGCTGGCTCCCTAGGCCAGGAAACAGAGATGAGCACCGCCCCCTAGAGTCAGGCATGACTGGACTTAATGTCAAGGGGAAACCTTTACCTTTAATAGTATACAAAAGCTAAGTTTCTAGTATTTTATCAGGGGTACAGCTGATGCATTGCTCTAAGCTCATTAAAAGTACTCAAAACATTAGCTACCACCTTAAAAAAATAACCTTAGCTACCAATTCAGCAGCAAAGCTGGGATGGAGAATAACTCCAGACTACAAATGCATTCCTTAGGGCAGGGCTGTCTTAACACATGGGCCTGATGGGCACTTTCTCAAGGGCCCCATACTAATCTGTGTATGTTAACCCTTGGAAAACTAACAGTAGTTGTAGTTGTCCTGGGGCCCCAGTACACTGCTTTGCCCGGGGCCCATAATGCTGTTAAGACAGCCCTGCCTTAGGGAAGTGTGTGCTCCCATCCAGAGGAAGAGTTTTCCCAGATAGAAAGTCTTCTGCTATCAAGTATTGTTTTACATAAGTCATTTCAGCTATGGAACAGATAATTCATTATGAATTCTAATATATATATTGCTTTCTTTCTCTGCAGAAAAATTCCACTGTTCTCCACATGGCCACCAGGAAAAATAGATCTCCTTCTTCATTGCTCTCTACAGAGGTTTTACAGGTTGTCAATAAAATATATATGCATCTCCAAAAAATAATGAATTCCAGGTTTTCTACAGTTATATATTGCCTTTTTAATGATCAGGTCCAAAACCTGGAACAACAAGTGTTACTTTTCATTTATAAAATTGTCACTGAAAAAAGAAAGAATCTCATGTTTTAAGAACCTACCACCCACACACATACATTTTATTAAGCAAACCAAGTATTAACCTTAATTGTAATGATCCTGTGGGTTGAGTATTATTGTCAGTTTCTCAGTCTCATAGAAAAATTTCTCTAATAGTTTGAAAGTAGCTACAAAACTGCAGCCAAATCCATTTTAGCTATTTACTTTCTACCCTTCATTGCAAAATATCCTTTTTACATAAGAAATTTTTGAGAAAAACATAAACTGCTATCACCAGAGGAACAGTAAAACAGTATAGAACTTGAACAACAGACTGAAATTCAAAATACTTAAAAACCCGGGAAAATACAAGTTTTTTGTCTGACATCTAAAAGATAATAAACTAGACACCAAGTAGGTGCCTCTGCAGGGAGAGTTCCACAGACAAGATGCCACAGCCATTCATTTCTCCTTCCCTGGTCATCAATTGCCTTGCCTATCGGACTGAGGAAACCTGTATTGGCAGATTTATTTTGATTCATTTAAAACACTGTATACATATCACATCACATTTCAGGACAGTTTACAGTAAAATCCAACACAGCAACAAAAACCTAAACAAGAAAATGGCAAATAAAACTTGCTTATTTGACTTTAACATCAAGGCAGGGCGATAGTGGAAAAGGCAACCTTTAAGGTACCTGGGTTTGAAGCTGTTCCTCTTTTGTTTGTACCCAGTAATGTTGGCACAAGGCAGGGTGGGTGGAAAGAGTGAAAATTCCTGGGATTTTTCACTGCATTGTCCTAACAGATCATGCTAGCAACCACTTCCCTACTAGTAACAGTAACACAAACATCACCAAAGCAATATTTTCAGCAGGGCTGGAGGGTTTGCAGATCTTACATTAAGAATATATTTCATATGAGATTTAACATAGAGATACTGCATATGCAGAAACAGAAATAATTTTCATTTTGCACTTTATGCAGGGCAGGTACAGCTGCTGTAACTGATAGCCTGAGCTCTTACTTTCTGGTTCTTGTAAAATCAGTAAGTATCTCCAAAGAAACCATACTAATGTCTTATTGGTGCTCCTCACCCATCCTCAACCAACTTAATATTGGCCAGCATGGAAAACATACCTGTCAAGTTTTCGTAACTTGAAAAGCCACTTTTGGTGTTTTTTGGAAACTTAAGGCTGCCATGTAAGAGCAGCCTTTTTTTTCACTAGAAGAAACACACAAAAACTCTTGTGTGACTCTCAAAGACCAGAAAATAATAAAGCTAGCTAAACCTGTTATTCTTTAGGGTGCCACAAAATTCTGTATTATTTTTCTATGCTACCAACTACATGTCATCCAGGATACAAAGTACTGTACTCTGTAACTAGCCCGTAAGACCAAGAGGACTGTAGGCAGGAGCTGTGCTGTTTATATACTCCACCCTACCATGGAAAATATTCACAAACACTCCCTCTTGCTTGTTTCTTTCATACAGTTTATAGATGTTTTTCCTTGGTCTGAAGCTGTGTCACTATTTCATTCTAAAATAGGCTCATTCCTTAAGTATGCTAGGGAGCCAGGGATTTCATGGGCAATACAGGAGTATCATGTCACCATGATCTTACAAAGTCTTAGCAGAGGGCAGAAAGGAGAGTATTCTGGCAGCTCCCCTTACCCATTCAGATTATCCATGAAGACAAATTTGACTTACAGCAATGCTCCTTGTCCTCACTCTGAATGGGCAAACATTTTCATTCTATTTTGCATCTACCTTGACCAGTTGCCAAAAGTGGGGGATGCATTTCAGAGGAATCAAAGTGTTTTGTGTTGTGTTTTTGTGAACACCTCCTCCCCATTTCAGTTCAGCTGTACTTTAGACTTGGTTTTTGTTTTTGTTTTACGAAAGGCAAGCCTCAATGAGAGATGACAAAGTGTTTCTGAAAATGTGTAGTTTCAAAAGCAAGTTATCATACACGATGGAGGTTAGCTTTTTAAAAAGCAGCCCACATTTCCAAAATACTAAGACAAGTCCCTTATGGTGAGCCTGAGGAACAGTGTGAACTCCAACCATTATTTCTTATTTCTACCACATGGGAGTTACAGGCACTGCCAGAGCTTTCAGCCAACAAAAGGAACAATATTCTCTCTCTCTCTCTCTCTCCATCTACTGTAATGAAATGTATAACCTAGTACTGTCTACTTTAAATCCTCAAAGTATTTTTGCTAAACTAGTGGGGGGATGGCTTGCTGAACATTTTGATAGCAATATGGAACCAAAAACTGAAAATCAGAAAACTTAAAGCCATTACATTGCAATTGTAGCACTGTTTAAATAGGGAAGGCAATACAGATAACAGACTTCAAAACAAACAGTAATAACCTAAAAATTTGCAACATTTCTGCTTCAACCTGAGTAATGTAACTCAGAAATTACAACTGATCCTAATAACGCATGACAGATTTTGGCCCACCATTATTGTAAGTCATGCAGGCATTAGTGAAAAGTAACAGCTGTGCTTCAAGATTTAGGATTGAATTTTTACAGAGAATATACATGTGTATGAGTAGATTGGTATGTCATGTTATAGTTTAGCAAATGGTCATGCAGCCACCTATGATAGGTTGCACTCCTGGTACTTTTACATCTTTTTATTTCAGCATTTTAAAAAATGGCACACAGCCCAACAAGAAAAAAGAAATTGTGGAATTGGAAAGCTGACAAATATATAATTGAAAAACAAAGGAAAAAATAGACTTGGCAGATGCCCAACTATGCCTACTCTTGATGCTAGCCTTGATACCACCAGCTAAGTTCAGATTATCAAAACAGAAGATACATTCAAATAGAGGACTGTCCTCTTTAAAGCAGGGCACATGCCATAATATGGTGAACCTAGGAAAAAAGCTTTTGACAGGTACCAATTTTGGCAGCAAAGGTTTGATAAGGTAGCAGATAAAAGAATCAACAGATAACAGATTTCTAGCCCCTGCAGTAAGCCATGGATATGTCATATGTTTTTGGAAATGTAAACTGGTAGACTACGGCTGTATGGCAATTAAACAGATTGCACAGTTAATTCTATCAGCGAAGCCTCTTTGATACACAGTGCACAATTTTTCCTCATTTGATAAAAGAGCACAATACTAGTGTTATGCAAAAAGCAGCGAAAATACTTCTCAAGTTAAATAACCAAGACTACCACCAGAGTGAGGCGATTCTTTTGTTTATTGCAATGGACGGGGAGAGCCCGCTCTATCAGAATCTCTCCAAAGCACAAACACACAAATCATCTCCTTTTGTACCCTAACTCGGCCGCCATAGCCCTCCCCAATTCCCTCATTGGATGAGGTACTAAGGGGGTACAGTCTTTCCGTCCGCCTACTTCATATCTCCCATCTCATCCCACTACATACATCACATGTGCATTATAATTAGCCCATTGTCTATTCAAGGTGAGTGAGATAATATTCATCAGCCTATTATGCCTGCGTGTTCATAACTACAAGTTCACTAGGTCACTCCTTTCTGGCTTCACCTTGCCCTACGACCCCGTCCCATAAAACTACTGGGAGTATGAGATAGAAGGTAGCCTTCTTTCTTCA
>NW_025336598.1:24646266-24649418 GCF_004798865.1 Varanus komodoensis | reverse complement strand
CAATTATCTTTTTCTCCCTTCCACATTCCTTCAGACAGGCTTCATGGCTTGGTTGTTTGCCTCACTGTTTCTCAATCACTGAGTTACTTCCTTCACTAGCAAAGTTCAGCATTTTTAGTCCAGATGATTTTAAAATACCTTTTGTTTTGCTTTTTACTTTAATTTGCTTTTTTACTTTTACGTTTTACTTTTAATTTACTTTTGTTTTAATTGCTCTGAAGGCTATGGGATAAAAAGAGTGTTTGGATTTGAACCATACCATACAATGTCCAAGTTGTGATTAAACCAGTAATGGGAAATAATTGTTAAAGTTAGAAAAACAAAGCAGAAGAATGCAAACATTATTAATACATTACTACTACTACTACCACTACTAACACCTTTGTATACTTGTAGGGCCGTTGCATAGAGGTGGCAAAGCTGGTTCCAAAGACAATTAGCTCCCAGGATGGTGATTGCTCTTCTTTTTTATCCTCTTAAGCAAAATTTTCAGTGTCATTTCCAAAATGAAGATGGATTCACTTGCTGATTTTGGACAATAAGTATTTCCCAGATTAGATACTTGAGCATACTTACCATACTCATTTTCAATACATCATGAAAAACTAACAGGCACCAATTTGAAAACTAGAGTTTAGCAATAATTTAAACAATACAGTTAAGTGTCAGGACTGAGAACGGATCATCCAGTTACAAGTTTCTGCTGCCAGCCTGCTTGGGAGAACCTATGAGACGAGGATCCTCCCTGTGCCGCTAACATTATGTGGCTCAAGACAGAAACTCTGTGTGTGTGTGAGTGAGAAAGAGGTGGAACACTCACATGTATTTATAATATTTTTTTTTAACCTTGGTATGGCCCTTATTTTGCAAAATCCTTGCAGGCCAAATCCAGCCTGCCTGAAGGCCTAATCCAGTTTTCTGGGTTTCCAAATGGGCCCACCCCCTCTCCTCTGCTGATCAGTTGGTGGTTTTCAGGCTTTTGTTTAAGCTTTTCACTCATTCTAAAAGATTAAAATGCCTTTCCAGGGGTTGGATGAGCTTGAAGCTAAAAGAAGGCAGTATTTTTGTTCCTGTTCAACTCAGGAATGTTCAACTCATTTTAAAGAGCTTCTTCAAAATGGAATCAGGTTCATGGGTTGGAAAAGATCAGGACCCCTGGTTTAATTTGCTGTTCCCATTTCATGTCAACTATAGTATATTATGATCATAGAACACCTATGCTTAAGATGTTTTCCTTAGCATGTATCTCCTATACAGATATCTGTACTCTTGAAATTCATAGGACTTACCTGTAAATACAGATTCAGTTGTATCATAACTGCATTCAATACACTAGTTGTCAAATCAGAAAATACTTAGTAGTGCAGGAACATTCTGAAAACTATGGATAGGTGATGAATGTTCACTGTAGGATTTGGGCATATCTACTTAGGAGATGCATTTCAGTCTAGCATTTAAAACCATGAAGCAATTATATTTATTTATATATTAAAACATTTTTATGCCGCCCCATTCGCCGGAGCCTCGGGGCGGCTTATACAAAATAATCATTTCAAATGCATGCATAGAGGCATGTGAATATATATATTATTATGATAACTTTGAGGCCAGAATCCCTTATTAAAGAACAGGAAGCAAGTTCTACATGCATTGCCCTAATTGGCATAGTAATGCAACTTGAATGAATCAATTCTGTTTCCTGCTTGATTTTATTTTGTCTTCTAAATTAAAACAAAATTAAACAAGTCTGCAGACATCATCACACTAATTCCTGTATATCACATCTCAGAAGCAAAATATTCCTTTAGGCTTACTTGTTTCTTTTTAAAGTAAAGCTACAGTATTTTTTAAAAGTGGATTATATAATTTTTAGTTTTAATAAGTACTTTTCAAAGTATTTTAATAAAAGCTATTTTATTATAATTACTTGCTGCATCTTTATGGACATCTCAATTCAGCTACATGGAAAATGACACCTAGATATAAGTCAGAAAAACAGAAGCCACAGGTAGGACAGCTATTGGTTCTGTTTATTGTGTGTGCGCGTGCATATTTAATACCTGAGAAAGTATAGTTGTTATTTATGTCATAAATTAATAGTATATTTAAATATACTGTGTCTCAAATGTGACCCTCTAAACATGTAGCAATAATCAGTGTTAAACTGAAACCATTAAATAAGACAGGACATCAGTGAAAAAGAGAGACTGCAAAGAAATTAGCACAGGAAGGAGTCATTCAAATCCCTATCATACTGAAATAAAGTGACATTTAGCTAACACCAAAACCATCCTTGGGGCAATGAGCCTTTTGGGACAAGGAGCACTATAATCCAAGCCATGAAAAAAAAGGGCCCCTGCCTGCATTCTCAGGAATCACACACCAGAGATGCTGGAATGTGAACTGGAGCCTCTGACAATGACTTAAGTCATTTTAGAGACCAAGTGCCCAAACTGCAACCCAAAACCCACTTATTTATCACAAAGTGCCAACACTGCAGATTCAAATATGCCAGAGGGACAGCACAACATTAAAAGAATCTTAGTCTCTTAAATAGAACATCTCTTAGATATTACATTTCAATTTTTCATAAGAAAACTCAAAGCTAAAATCTTGTGTTAATAAAAACTAACATGTTAAAACTCACAGCCAGTCCAAGCAAATATATATATTGGCAGCGCACTGACCAGCCATGCTAAAGCTCGGACGAGTTGCGGCTAATGAGTTGCGGCTCATGACGTCATCGGCTGGTGCTGCTACTCCTTTCTGAGCATCCACATGGCCCCTATGTCCGCTGTTATCCGATGTTCGGCAGCTGGGGCGATGCTGGGGCAACTTGGCTCATGTGCCGACAGAGAGGGCTCTGCGTGCCCGCTGTGGCACGCCTGCCACAGGTTTGCCAACACCGACCAAGTGAACAGGTCAGATCAGATTAAGAGAGCCAGTGTGGTGTAGTGGTTAAGAGCATGGGACTGGGACTCAGACGATCTGGGTTCTAGTCCCCGCTCGGCCATGGAGCCAACTGGGTGACTTTGGGCCAGTCACAGACTCTCAGCCTAACCTACCTCACAGGGTTGTTGTTGTGGGGATAAGATGGAGGAGGAGAATGATGTAAGCTGCCTTGAGCCCTTTTTCCTACAAAGGGCTCAAGG
>NW_025336598.1:24627666-24646166 GCF_004798865.1 Varanus komodoensis | reverse complement strand
ACAGTGTGGTGTAGTGGTTAAGAGCATGGGACTGGGACTCAGACGATCTGGGTTCTAGTCCCCGCTCGGCCATGGAGCCAACTGGGTGACTTTGGGCCAGTCACAGACTCTCAGCCTAACCTACCTCACAGGGTTGTTGTTGTGGGGATAAGATGGAGGAGGAGAATGATGTAAGCTGCCTTGAGCCCTTTGTAGGAAAAAGGCAGGATATAAATCAAAAAATAAATAAATAAAATCGTAAGGAAGAAAACAGCCTTCTAAATAGCCTTGTCCAAAGCCATTTAGTAAAGGTGATGATCAGGAATTGTGCTTTGAAACAGACTAGTAATGTGTTCTGAAAAGTGGGCTCCATCAGCAGT
Organism: Varanus komodoensis; assembly: GCF_004798865.1. Taxonomy (NCBI): domain Eukaryota; kingdom Metazoa; phylum Chordata; class Lepidosauria; order Squamata; family Varanidae; genus Varanus; species Varanus komodoensis. The sequence goes on along the minus strand of NW_025336598.1, from coordinate 24,645,807 downwards.
CTGGTGGGAACAACAATAACCTCCCTTGCTATGCCACATGTGGCTTGTTGAAACTTCGGTTCAAATTTCAGTTTACAGATTGAAATTGTATTTGTTTGTGGTTATTAGTTTATTTTATGGCTATTTCTTTATACACCCTCTGTAAAAAATAGTATGAGCATGGCTGTTCAATTCAGCCTCTGCCGTGGGGGTGCAGTATCAGTGGGCACTTGTTACAAGATTCTCCTGTTGACTGAGATTTTGTCAGGTCAGGATTCCCCAAAAGATGGGAAGAGAACAGCATTGATGAAATCATGACTGAGCTTCCAATAGAAGCTCCACTTCCTTTAAGCTGGTTAGTCCTGACTCCACACTGACTATGTTAAAGCAACCCAATCTGTTCTAACAGTCTGGGGATACAGTAAAATGGGGGTGATTGAGGTATGGCTGAAGTCAAGGAAGGCAATGTGACTTCCAGACACAGTCCCTGGGGTCTCCCTAGAGAACTGGGTCTTAAGGAGGTAGAAGTCCCCTGATCACTCACTGTAACTGAGTCCTCCCTCTGAAAACACAGACTTCTTCTAAGGACAAGCATTCATTGATCCATGCCAAATGCTGACTCAAGTGATAATTGAATTACTGTTATTTAATTTTTCCTTCCTGCCATGTTGCATTTTTAAAAAGATGTGGGAGGATGGAGTTGCTGATGAAAAGCATTACCTCTTTCTGCTGGAGCACAGTCATATATAATTCTTATACCAGTCTGTGCTAGTATACCCCCACCATGTGGCTATTGACTTCATTGGGATGCAGCCCTGAGGTCTGATTCTCAAAAATTAGGTCTGCTTCCTTGAGTAATTTGAAGACTGCAGATTGATTGCACTTAATTAATTGAATGGTTATGTGGCTATAGCACAACATATTTTCCTTTTTCTCCATTAGCAGAAGCCAGATTTATTTTAAAATATACAAAACTGCAACCCATTGTTCTAAATGGTTAAAATCTATGTATAGGAGCCAATACATTTAAGAACTCATTATAATGTCTGTTGTCCAAAGACAGTATTTGAAAAAAATTTAGAAAGAAATGTGTTAGGGAAAATAATGCAGTATACGATCACACAAAGAATGTAAAGTTGCAGTTGAATTTTTGTTCTGATACACTTAGGGTTCTGTTCCAGGTGTTCCATTTGTAGTATTAACATGCAATAAAATTAACAGTGGTAGGCTTTTAATTGAAACCATATTAATTTTATTAATTAGTATTTAATATATTTATTAAAACCATATATTTACCAAAAGCACAGAGAAATAAACCAACTTCTAAACTAATGTATAGGAGCACTAATAAATGTCTTGTAAACTATGTTAATAAAGGACAGAGACTTTCCTAAAGCTAGGAAAGGCACCCTTAATAAGGAATGTATAACACTTGATGAATACCAAAAATTGAAGAAGTGGCTGAAAAAACAATTTCTCCTAACCAGGAGCAGGGATTTAGAGACCTGCATGGTCTTGTGCCCCCTCCTCATAGCAAGAATAAAGGAATAAATTATGTGAAATGACTATATCATAATGCAATGCTATACATGTGCTTTCAGAAGGAAGTCCCATTTATTGCAGTGGAATTTATTCCCAGGAAAGTGTGTTTAGGACTGTAGCCCAAATATACTTAAATGACATGTTTGCACTTTGCATAATTCAAATTTTTATATGCATAATTCAGATTGATGTGGCACAGATTTTTTTTCCTTTACAAAGAGAATACAGGGTATAAATCTGGCTTCCCTCAGCCTTAGAATGCTGATATTTAAGTTTGAGACTCCCTTTCCTCCCTAAAATGCTTCCTTACATATTATGGTAACTCAAGTAAATTAGCACAATTTTCCTCTAGCCTAATTACGCTAGTTATAATTACGGTGGTACCTCGGCTCATGAACGCCTCAGTTCACGACCAGGTCAGATTGCGAACAAAAATTCCATTAAAAAATTGACTTAGTTTGCAAACTCTGCATTGGGTGGTGTCCCGATTGCGTCCATCTCCCCACCCCCCCAAGTGAGGACAAGGGGGAGATTGTCGAGATTGCACCTGTCTTTCCGGCAGGAGCACAACCGCGATCTCTGCCAACTCCACCCCCCCAGCATGATCGCGCCTGTCTCCCCTCCCCCAGTGTGCCTACATTTGCGCCCATCTCTCCCTCCCTCAGCATGCCCGCAATCATGCCATCTCTCCCCTGCCCCCCAAGTGTGCCAGGATGACGAGCATGTGTAGGGATGATGGGCGCAAGGAGATGGCCATGCTCGTGCTCGGGGTGGTGGTGCGGGGGGGGGGGGAGATGGCCACAATCTTTGTTGTTCTTTGCTTCACATTTTTCTGATTAAAAAAATAGTTACAGAACGGATTACACTGAACCTTATGGGGAAATTTAACTTGGCTCACAACCAATTTGGGTCATGACCAGAGTCCTGGAACGCAATACATTCGTGTGCCAAGGTACCACTGTATTTTTCCTTCTTCTCTCTTAGTTTAGTCAAAGCAAAGGCTGCAGTTGTTAACTGTCCCTAACTTGGCATTTTCATTATTAATCTAAACAAACTGGGAACCCAGGATTCAAATTGTGAAAGCAGGGTTGTGTAATTGATTACATATTTCTTTTTACCACAGGCAACTTCATTAGTTCCCCAGTTCCTAAAGATTAGAACCCTTGAACAAAGTGATATTTTCGTGAGTATCAGGGTCAAGTCTGCTGAGATGGAAAGAACTTCATGCAACACAAAATTTGCAGATATGGGAAGGGTTAAGCACCACAGGTTTAAGCCTGATTACTGGTTCACTTCAAACTGTTCTAGTATAATTGCATTAACTTTATGAGGCTCCATTTTCTCCACCAGACAGTAGCCATGTTTGGATGACACAGCAACCCACATTGCAGCACAAGTCAGGCAGCGTAAGTGAATTCCAAGGCCCCCACTGTGCCCAACAGATGCTTGGGCATGTTGTGAGTTGCTGGCCCTCTCCTCTCCACTAAGTCGCCTCCCCCCCCGGTCCGGAATCCCATGAGACTCCTCAGAATGAACTAATCTTTCTCCTTCCACACCCGCCAGCACCATTTCAGGCACCCTGTGACTTCTTCCCTTTTGAAAGCAGCACATGATGAATGACAGCTGTCAGGCTGGATTTCACAATCCCCATTTGGGCACCTATGAGCGGTTCTTTTTAAGTGCTCAAACAGTACCTTGGAGGACCTATCTGTGGTTGCCCAGCATTTTTCTTTCTAAAAAAAAATGCACAAAGATGTTTCCTTCTACTGAGGTTTCCATCTCTCCCTGCAGGAATCACAAGGCATTTTTTGCTCACCTTGTGTCTGATTTTGTTTCAAAAATTATTTTTGCAAATATTTTAGAAATATCTTATTATTGTTTGTGTTGCTGTCTGTGCACAACTGTTGCACACTAGCAGCGGTGGGGGCACTGGGATAGTTAATGGCAAGGCGGTAGCAGCTGCTAAAGTCCAGGAGGCACCCACCACCAATCCACTGCACCCTAAGGATACAGATAAATAGATCTCTCTCCCTACCCTTTTGAAGCATTCGATGGCTGTCAAACAGTAGCAAAATGGAGAGGACACTTTGAAGACATGGGCTTCCTTGTAAGACTTTTGTGATCGTGCTCTGAAAGTAGGATTCAAGTTCCTCTTTTTACAAGGATCAATCTCCCTGGGCACTTGAAACACCAAACGAGAAGCCACCATAGGTTAATTACCTGCAGGGTGTCTTGTTGCAGTGGTAACCACTATCTTGATATCTGAATGTGCAGAGCTTGTAAAGACAGATTGTTGGTGTGGTTGAAAATCCACAGCTTAAAACAGTTCTGGGTGACTTGTCAACCCCCTGAACCAATGCATCCTTGCCAATGTGCACATAATGACAAGTAACGTTACACTCTTGCTTCAGCTCTAATATGCAAGCAGACTTCACCAATCTGGTACCCTTCAGATGTTTTGGATTATAACCTCCACCTTCCTCAGCCAGCGTGGCCAGTAGCCAGGGATAATGGGAGCTGTAGTCTGAAAAACCTGAAGGGCACCAGGTTGTAGAGGGTTGTTTTTGGGGGGTTGAGTAGGTAGTGTGAATGGCATGATCCATTTACATTGTGAAAGTGCATTAATTCCTTTTAGCATTAATCCATTCATCTTCTTATACAATGCATTTGCCGTTACAGGGGTTGGCAGATAAAATGAATAAATCATGTGCTCTTCACCTCAGCTTGGTAAGAAATTATTTGAATAATGAAAGGGATTTTTTGTTCTTCGTATGCTTTACTGAAATTATTAAAATAATTTTAATATTGGGGTTGGAGACCAGCTGTTACATGCTCAAATTGAGAAAACTGTGCTCCCTGGAAAATGGAGGAACAAGGGATGTAAAGAATTAGAACTTACTGAACTTCTAGTCCCCAGCTGGTGTTCACTGGGTGACTTTGAGGCAGTCACTGATTCTCAGCCTAATCTACTTTAGGGTTGTTGTAAGAATAAAATGGTGAAGAAGAGGACCATGCGGGTTCCTTGCAAGTGAAAAAAACCTGGGATATAAATGTGGTAATAAATACATTGAAAAATGCAAGAACTAAAAGTTGAATTTGACAACATGAAAAACATCAAGCAAAGGGTTCCTTGTCCCATCTCTTTTACTCCCAATAATGTGTTGAACCCATGATTTCACATATCTCTAAGGATCAAACTTCATTGCACATGTAAGTGCAGCCCCCTGCTGCAGAGTTTGGAGGACCCATGGGCAAGACACCTTCACTGGGCCCCTTCCTTCAGTGAGTCTGACTTCCTATTGGTATTGTCACCTCCTCCTGCTGCAGCTGCTACTTTTCCTCCTCCTTTTTATCACTGCTGCCTCTTGCTTATTTGCCAGGCAGGAAGGAGGTGGCATCTACTGCTACCTTCTCACCACCACTGCTGTCTGGTACACAGTATCAGGCGGGTGAACAAACAGGTTGCAGTGAGAAAGAGGAGAAACAGGCCCTGGGAACTCTTTTGGGGAGCTCCAGCTAGAATGCAGACACAAGGCAGCTGCCCCCAATGGCCATTTTCTGTTGTTTTAAATTCCTTTTTCCAGACCTGTATTTGCAAGGTAAATGTGAATCTGGAACCATAGTGGGCATAACGGTGGCTGGAGAAAGGATGTTTTCTGGGAAAAGTAGAGGATAAAGTCCCCCTCACTGCTTCTCTGATGCACGTCACCTGCTCCACTAAAGTCAGAGTAGATCAGCCACTATCTGGCTAGTATCACATGTAGTAGCAGTATTTATTCCAAAAAGTATAAACCTTCCCTTGCCTTTTCTTATTGCTTTGTTTTGCACTCCTTGGTTATAAAAAGGTTGTGTTGCCTTTACATTTGACTGATTATATATTTGCCCATACAAAGAAAATCCACATGGTACACATCACAGAACTGCTAGTCTCATAAATTTAAGAAACTAATGATAAGCAAGCATTGTATTGAAGAATATAATACAGAAGTGTGTTCCTGCCCTGAGACTGTAAGCTTAAGTACACTTCCTAGTTGTGCCTTTCCTTATTCATTTAAAAACTGTGCAGTGCATTCAAACAAGACAGCACATACCAGAGCTTCAGTCCAAAGTACATTTACATGCATTTTCTAATGAAATATTTTATAGTCCTATATTGCTGAGTATAATCAATGCATCACTGTAACACATCATGAAACAGTAAAATAGAAACTGTCAGTAGAAAGGCATAAACTTTAAGAAAAGGTTAAATAGTTTTTTATCTCCTGCCATCACATTTGGCATCTAAAATGTGGCTTGCTTAAGAAACTTGATGTTTTATCACATGCATATTTAACAATACAGCGTACAACCCACTTTAATCAGAGCACCTGATTATGCTAAGAGCTGTCTAATGCATGCATTTATGTGTTTATTACATGAACATTTATTAGAGGTATATAACACCCAACTGACATATGCCCTTGAATGGTTTACAACCATAAAACCCAAAACAGTAAAATAAAGAACAACACAATAATAAAGCCAGTGAAAATATTAAAAATAATATATTAAAATATTAGCAATATTAAAGTGACAGCAGTAAAATATTTCAAAGGGTGTATGAATGTCAATGTCAACCGGGGTTTCTGTTAACCAAGATTCAAAACCAGAGTTGAAAAGGGTTTCAAACTGCTTCTTCAAAGAAAACTCTGGTGCCATAGCACCAGAATTTATAAGAATTTATAAATTAAGGGAATTTATAAGAATGATGGGGCTAGAGAAAATGCTTGCTCCCACGGCCAGTTCCTATGCAAGTAACATTTCCTCTCATGGGCCTTTGATTGCTTCTAAAAGCAACCATGTTCTTGATAAACGATGTTATGTTAGGTTAAGCTGACTGTTTGTCCATTTGATTACCAGTCCCTTCCATGCTGTTATTGTAAAATAAATGTAAATATGCCTCATTATTTTGGCATGCATGGATATATACAGATTATATCACAGAAAGCAGTGATAACCTATAAATTCTACATGGCTATTTTCCTTCTTTTACAGATCAGTGAAGGTGCAGAGTGCATATTTATTCCCAAAAGACTTTTTCTGGAGGAAGCGCCTGCCAAATCTAGGCAGATTGCACTAGAGATGCTGAGCAGCTACCCCACAGAGAATATGATCCAGGAGGGCTACACAGTACAACAACAGTGGAGTACCTACAAAACCCAGCTTCTTAGAAAATATCTTGAAAGGCATGTTAGGCCAGCCAATTTCATCAACAAGTGTTAATGGCTGATAGGTATGCCACAAGTTTTTGCACTAATAAGGAAATGTGATTTATTGGAAAAATGTGAATATCACTATTCAAAGTGCACTGCAGCTGCTTTTATAAACCACCAAATTGTTCTGTGTTAGTCAATCATTTATTTGAATTCAGTGTAAGATACAGTATTGGTCAAAACATTACACAAAATTTGAACTCAAATACTATACTGAAAATTTGGGGAAAAAAAAGAGTAAAAAAACTGGTATCTTAACAAAAGCCACTGGCAGTAACCAACATTTCCCCAGTAGATTTATGAGCTCCTTTTCTAGGATAGAAGAGGCCTGGTTTGCTAAGGCACAGGCATATTGGCTGTGAAAGACAATGCAGCCTAGCATGAGGGTTTCAAGTGATCCTGTCCTACCGTCATACCACTGGTTGAAGAAGGGTATGTGGAGACTGATTCTGGACACAGCTGTTTGTCGAGAGGGCATATCTGCATGTCCCTGAAAGAAGCATTGATTCTGAGGGCTTTGAAAATATTTTGCATTTCATCCACACAAATAATGTCATGGGCACTAGCCAATAGGATGCATGTGACCATTACACAAATAGCAAAGGGGGTTCTTACCTGAGAGAGAATCTGGTTTAATCAGTATACAGCTCAAGGACATTGGAAACTGATTCTTAAACTGTGTTTGTAGTATGCCCTTCTTTCTCCTCTGCCTATTTGCAGAAACTCTTAATTTGCAAAGGGCTGCTAATCATTTGAGTAACATTTTGCTGGCCTTCCCCAGCTAATGTGTGGGTTTGGGTGCCTGTTTCCCTTGTACAGAATTATTGAATTTCCTCAAAAAAGAAGCCATCAGTCTGGAATGCTGCTGCGGATGATGATGATTTCAAGACTCTCTCCTCCCGACCCAAAATTTGTTCTCCATTGACTCAACCAGTATTGTGGCCCATACAAAATGGCTTTGAATGTTTCCATAATTTATTATGCATCCAGGATATATTCTCTACTGACCAATTATCTCCATCTGGAGAATGACTATAATTTCCCTTCCAGTTTTTCTGCCAAAATAGCTATTTGATCAAAACATAAATATAGCATTTTCAAAGGATACATTTTGTTCATAATTCCTGTAGATACTATGGTTTTGTTTTTTGGTTTTGTTTGTTTTTTGGAACTAGTAAATATTCTCTTTTACACAGATGCTTGAGCTCTGAGTTTAACAAGCATATTTCATTGTTATTGGCAGAATGGGAAAAGAGAGTTGCAAAATGCAAAAGGTGCTAGAAATGGCAGTTTATTTTTTCATTTCATTTCAATTATTTTGTAGCAAACTATAAAACCACAACCCACAGATAAAGATAATAAAATACAGCATAAAATTTCAATATGCACAATTTAGAACAATTCAGTGTCTTCTGCACTCAATGAGTGTAAGCCTTCAAACTCAGAGGCTTATGTTCATTCAATGCATGGAGTGAGGTGCAATGGTTTTGCACTGTGAATTTCATCTGTATGACTGTTTCTGGCCATCAAGATGAAGTGCTGCAGAGGAGAAGGAAAATAGTTTGGGTTGCTGTTTGGATATAGAATAAGCTGTTGGCCTCAGCCTCCTTTCCTCCCCATCCCTTGGCACACGCCCTTTCCTCCTGTCCATGCCTGATTTGCTACCGCAGAAAGTCAGCCAATGCAATTCTTCCATACTGGCTCTGACAGGAAAGGGGCAGGGCTCCACATTTGAAGTCCCAGCTCCCAAGGTCATAGGACCACTAGGTTAGGAATCCAAATATTCCCATGCCCCCCAAAACAAAGTAAGGAGGCTGAGGATTGCCCCTTGAAACAGATAAAAACAATTTCAATAAAATACTAGACCTGTTAAAGACAGCTGATATACATAACAAACGCTCCATCATATGGTTATCACATGTCTGGAACACAGGGAAGTCTTATTTTGACACTTAAAACTATGACAATGTTGGGTAGGGAAATATTAATAGGGAAGGCACTATTGAGAACAACTTCTTCCTTGTTGCATTTTTGAAACTTCCCTTGGAGGAAGGTCATAAAAGCTGACTGCAAGGTAGACTCAGGTCAGGTGATGCCCTCTGTCAGGTAAATAAACAAAAACTTTTGTCTCAAGTGCGGCATGACAATCAGGACCCTCTTTATGCATGCCAATATTCCATGTGAAGTAACAGAAAGGAACACTCTCATCAACTATGTTCCTACATCTAGATATGTTTGCAAATATGCTGCTTAAGTGGTATGAATCTAGAGGATGGCACAGGAGAAAAGATGCTATGGTTTGGCAGGCATGAAAAAATAGGAAATACTGAAAAAAAGCAGATTGCTTACCTGTAACTGATGTTCTTCGAGTGGCCATCTGTGCATTCACACATATGGGTGCTGTGCCTGCGCAGTGCCTAGGCCGGAAGAATAGAAAGCTAACGGTTTTTGGCGGGAAAACTCCGCTCCCCTCCCGCTCAGTGGTATAAATAGGGTGGAGTGTCCATCATTTTACTCAGTCTTGAAGACCGAACGTTCGCCCCCTTGAGGTTGACAGCATATGACAGTAAGCGTGAACAGTACCGAAAATTATGGTACCGAGGAAAAACATCCACTCACCGACACCGAGCGGGGCTGGCGGGTGGGTTGTGTGAATGCACAGATGGCCACTCGAAGAACTTCAGTTACAGGTAAGCAACCTGCTTTTCTTCGTCGTGGCCTCTGTGCATCACACATATGGGTGATTAGCAAGCTTACCAGTCTCGGAGGAGAGAGGTGTAGTCCGCGAAGAATAGATGAGAGAACTGCCCTGCCAAAGGAGCAGTCCTGTCTGGCACGGACATCCAACCGATAATGTTTGGCGAAAGTGCATGGGGCAGCCCATGTTGCAGCTCTGCAAATATCTTGAAGTGGAACCCCCCCGGCAAAGGCAGACGAAGTCACTACCGCTCGCGTAGAATGTCCTCTTGGAAATACAGGTAAGTCTAATTTTGCTAGCTGGTATGCCAAGACGATAGTTTTGACGATCCATTTAGAGAGTCTCTGAGATGTGATTGGGGACCCTTTGTCATGCCCGGCATACTTAATGAAGAGTCTATTAGAACAACTGTGTGAACCCTTTGCGGTGGCCATGCTTCATATTGCTTTTCTTCAGTGATACCAGTCAGAGGATCAGGCTCATGGTGGTACATCTCGTCCCTCCTGCCAGATCCTTCCATCTGAGTCCTCCAGGTGGTCTTCTAAGAGACACGGCTGGAAAGAATGAGGCTTTTCTCTTTGAAACCCTCAGTCATGAGCAGAGTTTGCCCAGCTGACTATCCAGCTGGTATCTTGCTCCTGCCCCAAAGAAGATGTTTAGGGGAAGAGGCAGACTGAGATAGGGTACCTCTGACAGTTGCATAAAACAGCAACTGTCAGTGGTGTTCTGACCAGCCACTTGGCAAGAGTGGTTACAGCTGTTTTTGCCAAGTAGCTCTCTGGTTCTGGCTTTCATAAGATGATAGATTGTGTTTGCCAGGTCCAGATGATACAACAGGCCATTGTGCTATGGAGAAACCAAAGAACAGACCATTGTTTCTGCCCATGATTTCTAAAGATCACATTGAAATAAACAGGGTTCAGACACTGTGACAGACCAATAATGGTAAAAACCACATTGGCTTGTTGTGTCATGTGAACCCACCCATTATGTTAACCTACAGTTTATATAACTGGTTTCTTTTAATTTTTTAATCATTTTCTTAAAAGAATAAAGCACAGAAAGGAAGAAAAATGTAAAAGAAAAATAAGAATGCCAAGGGATCTTACACAAATATAACATATACATTCATGAACTGCTAATTCCAACCCCACCCCCAAATTTCTATCTTTCTATCAGTCAGTACTTTGTTGAAACTGACAAAAAAGTATATTTCTCTAAACCAAAAAAAATACCAATCACTTTGAGTCAATTATAAATCATCAACAATATTTTATAAACTTCCTTTTGTTCTATATTAATTAAACTACATATAATAGAATTTCCATTTATCATTAAATTCTTCAATTGGTCTTCTGTTTACATAATTAGTTAATTTTGTGATCACTGCATACTCAGCCAACATATTTTTCCAGTCTTCAATTGCTGGACATTCTGCTGTTTTCCATTTAGAAGCAATTGTAATTCTTGCTGCAGTTGTCATATATTTAAATAATTCTGACATGTTTTTTGAAAAAGTCTCTGGCATTATATTCAAACATATTCTTAGGACTCATAGGAAAGTTAATTTAAATGTTTTTTAAATATTTCTGCATGTATCAACTTCCAAACTCTTAATTTTATCTCAAGTCCACCGCAAATAGTAGAAAGTCCCATCTACTTTATTACATTTCCAACATTTTCCATTATAATTCTTGTCCATTTTTTCTATATGTTTCAGGGTAATATACCATCAAACAAACAACTTATACCAATTTTCTCTTAGTGCTTGACTGAATTCATGCTTTCTTGTCCTAACTAGAGATTTTTTGGCAGATGACTGAACAAACTGTAGTTTGGTTTTTCAATCACAGGGCTGCTGTTGCATTCTCCTTTTCCTTCACCCTTTCCCATCCTGTATCACAGATGCCTTTCTGGTGCTGTAGTACTGGCAAAAATATGGTGGGGAGTTTTTTTTACTATTCTTGCCTGCTACCTTGTGCCCTGACAAAACAACCCATGAACAGACTAACTGGTTCAACTCATGCTTTAAAGAACCCAACAACAAACCATGGTTGTGGTTATGAAATCATGAACAATGCTACTTCTACATAAAGTAGACCTGCTGAAATGTATGGGACTTAATTTTGCTGTGGGTAACTTAATTATGATGCATTTCAATAAGTTTAGTCGATACAGGACTGACATTGGATAATGCCCAATAGTAGCACTCATACATTATGCCAACCCAGAATTCAACAAGTCACAGTACTAACAGGGAGAACAGATCAAACTTCAGCTTTCTTGCTCAGTCAACTCCCACATATCAAACCGTATGTCGGAACTGTGTAAGAGAATTTCATTTGAACCAGGGCTGTATCACATGCACAGAAGGAAGTTTTGATGCCAAATCTTAGTTCTTGAATATGTAAACCCATAACTTTTATAGAGTCAGCATATCAGCATCTACAGAATAAGCATCTTTCATTCACAGCTCACCCTCACACATCAGGGATTTGTGGATAAAAGATTTAAACTTGACATGTCTCCTTTTATGAATAAATATGTATTACATATACATCACTAGACCTTTCTGTAAAGGAACTCTTTGCTTCTGTAGGAGACTCAAAATACTTTGAAACCATTGCCCAAAAAATAGTTACATGAACGTTTGTAAATAGGATTCCACAAGACAGATTCAAACTGTTTCTTCTAGCTTTCATCCACATGCTCCCTTCTGATTAATTGTGATTTAGGCAACTTACATAAAGAAGCAAGTGGTGGCCAAAAGTAATAAACAAAGGAAATAACAATTTTAATGTGCCACCAAACTGTCATGTAGTCCCTAAAATGCTTTATAATTGGTGAGTAAAAATGAGAAAAACAAGAGACCGAACACCAGGCTGCTGAGACACACACAGCATCTGGCTTCCCAAGGACTCATTATGAATGTGACAGGAACTTCAGCTTCTTGGAACAAACTGCACTTGAACATTATTAAGTTTACTGGCAAAATGGACTATGTAATGGATTGTGTCACTGCTCAGTTGCCTTTGCTGTAATGTTTTTAAATCATTATTTTATATTATTTTATATGGTATTAGATATGCATTTTAAGTGTGAACCACCTAGAGATTTTATTATATGAAGTGCTATAGATATACCATAAATAAATAAAGTAGTTGATCCCAAGCTACAAGCCAGTGGGTTAGGGAAGGAATCATTTTTCCCCTTTTGAATGTATTTACAAGGGCTGAAAGCTGGGCAAGAAGTTCTGAAATGTGCACACATCTCTTTCTCGCAATCCTGGAGCTGCCTTTGGAAGCAAGATGTCTTTGCTTGTGAAGACTAGGCTGCCTGTGTTGGGGGAATCCTGTTGCTGATACATGCCATCAAGTCATCTCTGGCTTCTATGAATGAACGCTCTCTGAAATGTCCTGTCCTTGGTAGCCTTGCTCGGATCTTGCAAACTCAAGGCTGTAGCTTCCTTTATGGATTCAATCCATCTCTTAGTCTGTCTTCCTCCTCTTCTGTCTTCAACTTTCTCTAGTATTATTGCGTTCTCCAGTGAGTCTTGCTTTCTCATGATGTGCCTGAAGTACGATAGCTTCAGTGCCATAATTTTTGCTTCCAGCAAAAGCTCTGATTTCATTTGCTCTAGGATCCACTTGTTCATCTTTCTGTCAAAAGGGTATTTGCAAAGCTCTTCTCTAGCACACTGTTTCTTCCTCTCAGCTTTCTTCACTGTCCAGCTTTCAAACCAATACATAGTGATTGAGAATACAATAATGTCAATGATCTTGACCTTGATCTCCAATGAAAAATCCTGTCCTTGGATAAACAGAGTCTGGACCACACAAAATAAGGAGTGCTGTACATTTTGCAGCCCTGATCTATGTGGAAATTTAGCAGAAATATGCGCTTCCTTGTTCTTTGTAGAGAGAGAGAATAGTTAAGACAAAGAATCTGATGTTGTAGGAAAGTGCACAAATCCCTCTGACTGAGAATGGCAGAAGAGTTTAGTAGTGCTCCCATCGGAGCTTATGCAAGAGAAATGCTAGTATAAAGATTTACACAAAATAAAATGGCTTGTTTTAAAAATAAAATAGAGAGCTTCCTGGTGCATTGAGTCCAAAAGAAGTACTAAAGCCTGCTTGAAAAGAAGAAAGACCTGGAAAAGGTACAAATGTCTTTGTCAAAGCCTGTGATGAGTTGTGACTTAAAACATGCAAACCATGCTTGCTACCAAAAACAATTTCTAGACTCATATTTTAATATACAGTATTCTATAATCTGTAGAAAAACAAAACAAAAATTGTGTAGTGCCTTATGAGAACATCTGGTAATTAGAGAAACTTATGTGTGCAACATCCCAAAATGGTTCCCATGGAAGATGGGGCTAGTCACATAACTGTTTTAATCTATGTCTTTCTCAACTGTATGTTCCATTTATTAAATAGGTTTACCAAGTAAGATGAACACTGGATACAATCCTAAATGTAAGAATTATTCACTTTTCTAAAGGTCTGTGAGTGCTGGAGAACTAAGAAAAGTTATGATCAAACTACAGTAATGTTACTCTCAAAAAAAAAAAAAAAAGGCCACTGAAGAACAGACAATTTTACAGCATTAGATTTTATTTTTAACACTGAGACCACAAAAAAATTGCAAAACAAGCTTAAGAGGTTTAATTCCCTCAGAAGTAAAAGGTATCCTCTGAGACTTCACAAAACTTTAACACTGGTATCACTACTTTAAATGTGTGGGCTACAAATAAAGTGTTATATACTTTGTATGCTTACATATTTTATCCTATGTGTCATTATCTAAAGCAGCTAATAACATAAAATATATAGGCCTATGTATATACAAAAACACAATACAAGAGCAGTGTGGTGATTAAGAGTCTTGGGCTATGAGTAGGAACACCTGAAGCCAGCATGAACTGGTTGTTACACTCGTGGACTGGGGACCCAGGAGATCCGAGTTCTAATGTGTGCATAACCATGGTGCTCACTGGGTGACTTAGGGCTAGTCACTCACTCTCTGCCCAGCTTACCTCAAAGGTTTGTTGTGATGATAAACAGAGCTATGCAAGCCATGTTGGGTAACTCACAAGAGGAAAAAAAAGTAGCATATAAATCCCTAATGATAATGATAAGTTAAATCCCACACAGTCATACAGCACGCTGGATGCCCTTGGCCAGGACTCTCTCTCATATACACATTCCTTCAGCATCAGCCTATTCTGCCTCACAGAGTTGTTGTAATGATAAAGTGAGATAGGGGACAAGAACCATGTATAGGTCACTGACTTTCTCAGCAGGAACATGAGAGAAAAATGCAATAAAAACTAAATAACCAAAGGAGGACAGTCTAAAACTAATATGTATAGACAATTTTCTTTATCACATTATACATGTATAATATGTATACGCAGTGTACACTTAACAGAGTTACCGCAGAAGGTTAGGAAGTTGCCCTGAGTTTTGGTGAGCTCAGTTCTGTGCTCTCCAGCTGTCTTTAGCAATCTGTTTCAGTTCCTGATTTCCCTAACAAAGCATCAATTGTGCCCTCTATTTATCGTTCTATCTTCTTTATTTCATTTCTCCTTAATTGCCAGCAGCTTTCCTCCCTGTTCTATTGCTGAAATGACAAATCAACTGCCCTTCCTGCAGATCTAGCTGAAGTTAAATCATAACAGTATCAGATTTCAATAAAAACCTGAAGGCATAAATGCAAGAGTAATGTGTGAAATTCATACTCATCTTCCCCAGCAGATTTCCAGTTTTCTTCCAAGCAACAGCATATGGTCTCTTGGTTCAATATGTAGCCTCTACTACTAAACTAGCATTCTACTTCCCCCGCAAAATGAACTTAGGATAGGATGAACAGGTTTCTACCCTCACCCCCGGATAAGCTCTTTCAGCCACCTTACATCCATGACACCAGAAACTGTGCACTTTAGGGTGTCCTGAAACAATGTGCAACTGACATTATTTTGGCTCATAGTTGTGTCAAGTGGGTTGTCTCCATAAATTACATTGCTTTATACTGGTAATTGCTAGCAAAGTTATGCTCAAAATCCTACAAGCTAGGCTCCAGCAGTATGTGGACCGAGAACTACCAGAAGTACAGGCAGGGTTTCAAAGAGGGAGAGGAACTAGAGTTCAAATTGCCAATGTACACTGGAACATGGAGAAAGCTAGGGAGTTCCAGAAAAACATCTACCTCTGCTTTATTGACTATTCTAAAGCCTTTGATTGTGTGGATCACATCAAATTGTGGCAAGTTCTTAAAGAGATGGGAGTACCAGACCATCTTATTTGTCTCTTGAGAAACCTATATGTGGGTCAAGAAGCAACAGTGAGAACTGGACATGGAACCACTGATTGGTTCAAAATTGACAAAGGAGTTCAGCAAGGCTGTATACTGTCACCCTGTAACTTATATGCAGAGCACATCATGAGAAAGGCGGAGCTAGATGAATCACCAGTTGGAATTAAGATTGCCCGGAGAAATATCAACAACCTAGGATATGCAGATGATACCACTCTAATGGCAGAAAGTGAAGAGGAACTAAAGAGCCTCTTGAGGCGGGTGAAGGAGGAGAGTGCAAAAGTTGGCTTGAAACTCAACATTAAAAAAACTAAGATCATGGCATCTGGTCCTCTCACTTCCTGGCAAATAGATGGGGAAGAAACGGAGGTAGTGACAGATTTTATTTTCCTGTTCTCCAAGATCACCGCAGATGGGGACTGCAGCCAAGAAATTAAGACTCTTGCTCCTTGGGAGGAAAGCTATGGTAAATCTAGACAGCATACTAAAAAGCAGAGACATCACCCTGCCAACAAAAGTGCATATAGTCAAGGCTATGGTTTTCCCAGTTGCAATGTATGGCTGTGAAAGCTGGACCATAAAGAAGGCTGAGCGCTGAAGAATTGAGGCCTTCGAATTGTGGTGCTGGAGGAGACTCTTGCGAGTCCCTTGGACCGCAAGGCAATCAAACCGGTCAGTCCTAGAGGAGATCAACCCTGACTGCTCTTTAGAAGGCCAGATATTGAAGATGAAACTCAAATACTTTGGCCACCTAATGAGAAGGAAGGACTCACTGGAGAAGAGTCTAATGCTGGGAACAATTGAGGGCAAAAGAAGGGGACAGCGGAGAATGAGGTGGCTAGATGGAGTCACTGAAGCAGTCAGCATGAGCTTAGGTGGCCTCTGGGGGATGGTGGAGGACAGGAAGGCCTGGAGGAATGTTGTCTGTGGGGTTGCAATGGGTCAGACATGACTTCGCGACTAGAAACAACAACAATACTGGGAATATAACTGGAAATAAGAATCCAGACACTGTAGAGCAAAATATGTCTTCACCCAGTGCACTGCAAAGTGCTCTAAAAAATACATGCTGGTGAATTTTCAGTATACCTCAGTGTTCAGGGAGTACAACTAGCTAAGGTGGCAGCTTCCAGGTCAATCACTCTCATTGCGTTAAACATCCCAGAGATGCTTATTTGTACAGCATGATGTTCAAACACAGTATTGTGGGTAGTTGGGAGACAGACAACCCAGAATTCAAATCCAAGAATAAGTTATGGGTTCTATCGCTCTGTTGTCCCCCTTGCTCAACCCAACATGTCCGTGTTTGGCTATCTTGATAAACTATCCCTGTGTTGTTTAGCTCTACAAGAATGATCAAACTGCTGGGACCAAGCACATTTGCCTACTCGCACTGGATCACAACTGTGCAAGGTTTAAACAAGGCCTGCGTCATGACATATGAACTAGAGCAATACAATTCTTAGGGAAAGTCTGTTTGAGCAAACTTTATATTGACATAAAACATACTCAAGCAGGCTTAGCTCAGCAATGACATTGTTACATTGGCAATGCTTACCTACAAATAAGGACATTAATAATTAATGCCAAATAAAATAGAAAACTAGAAAAGTTTTCCCTACGTTCTCCAGGATGCCTCAGTGTTGTATCCAACACAGGGATTTGTTTTAGCCAAAAACATGCTCAATATAAGCATCCCTTGGCAAAGATACTATTTTGATGTTCTTGTAAACTGTCCCGAGACATCAGCGATGGGACGGTATACAAACGGTTTAAATAAATAAATAAATATTTTGTATTGAGAGCAGATCTTTAGAAAAGATATCAGGTTCTGCACCCCAGATACCAAGTTCTGTACTTTGTCCCACACTATATCATACATTCTTGACCTGAAATCCAGGAGTCTACTACATTTCTCTGGAGGGTTTATAGCTCAGTGGTGGAGCATTTGTTTTACATGCAGAAATCTCCCTTCTTTAGCCAGAGCCCCTGGAGAGTCACTGCTAGCCAGAAGAGACAGTACTTGGCTAACATGACCAAACATCTGGCTCATTATAAAACAGTGGCTTTTTACTGCCTGCATAATTTCTTTGTGATCATGGCCCAAGTGCACCCTCCAAGTTATAAACTGGGTATGGCTCAGCTTTACCCTGACACTAACAACGTATCCCCTTTAATTGGTTGGCAGCCTTAATTCCCATGGTAAAATGCTCTCTGGAACTATCAGGACATCGCAATTTATAAACAAGAATCATTCAGCCTACTGCAAGTTAAAAGCAAGTCATATAAATTCTCTTTCAAAAGGAAAAGATGGAGGAATTTGGGGACACCTAGGAGCCATGACAATTGATA